>NW_007578042.1:342171-510771 GCF_000690725.1 Stegastes partitus | reverse complement strand
AAGGAGCGTCGCCGGACCGTAAACAGTCCTCAGTCAGTTCCTAACCCAGATTGTTTATTCTCAGCTCCTTTTCTTGTCAGCCGCAATTTAACTTGGCCTTTTCCGTCTGCAGCCCGGATCATCTGCCACTGACATCCAGCCACTCCGTCAGCCGGCGACTCCTGCAATTAGGAACCGGATTCTCCACCTGTCACCTGCCCGCTTTCGTCCACCCGTCAGTCCTGACACCACTCCATCACCTACGGCTCCGTCTGCTCTCCAGCACCAGCTCCGCTCACCTTCCCCTCCCTGAAATTCCTGGCGTCTGCTCCCAGTCTCCGTCTGCCTCTCCACCGCAGCCGCGGCAACGCCAACCCCGCTGCACCTCCTGCCCTCCTCCCTGCTTCCCCTCTCCACTCGGTCGGCTCCTGTCAGGTCTGGTTCTCCCGGTGTGGGTTTTGCTAGCCTGATTAACTTAGCATTCCTACTTAGTGTCAGTACCTTGCCACCTCGTACAAACTCCTGTGTGACTCTCATGCTGGAATATTCCTCTTCTTCCAGCTCCTGCAGCCTGAGAGTCATCTCGTCAGACAGTGTTTGGTTCGTCCACAGACATTCATCTATAAATATCCTCTCCACAACATCTTTTACACTCATGCAGCCTCATAGCATCCTCTGTGCTTCGCTGGCGGGACGATGCATTTACTGTACTCGTCCTGGTCAGACTCAGACCAGGCATGCTGGACTCCATCTGAGCCCAACAAATTTAATCTTCATCTGATCTAGGAGTGTGCCAGCCTTGAGATGTTCTTTAGTTTGCCAGTCCGTATGTCCTGTAACTCTGTGCAGTGCATTAAGTCTGCCTGTCTGAATGTAGCGTTAGCTTTTGTGTCTTCTTTAGTCTGTCTGTATGTCCTGTATCTCCCAGTTCAGAATTAAGTCCGCCAGTCTATCCTTTTGAGATAGCCTTTTGTCTGCTGGCCTTTTCTGTTTATTGAGTCACCCCGTTAGCACCTTTGGTGTCCTCCCTTAGTTGTTCCTTTGTTTAGTCTAGTTTTGTTTCCTCGGTTGCCCGACTCAATGATACCGAACTCGGGTCCGAGTCTTTAGTTCTTTTTGTTTAGTTCGGTCACTAATAGACGTAGCTTGCCTTGCCTGCAAACCTCTTTGAGTTCTGTACTTATTTCCTGTGTGTACCAATAAATTGTTTCTAACTGCCTGTCTGCCGTGTCGTGTTGCCTCGCGCATGAGTCTCTGAACCAGTCCGTAACACAAAGGCTGGCTTCAGGGTGGATTTCTTGAACAAAATATCAAAACTCAAATTGTACTTTTGTCTCAGGTGAATGATCTATCCATTGTCTATACGCCACTTAATCCTCACTAGGGTCGTGGGACGCCCTGGACAGGTCACCAGTCTATCACAGGGCTACACTTAGAGACAGACAACCAAGCACACTCATAGTCACACTTGCAGACAATTTAGAATCACCAATAAACCAACATGTTTCTCGACTGTGGGAGGATACCTGGAGAACCCACGCTGCACAGGGAGAACATGGAGACTGAGACTCCACGCAGAAAGATCCCGGGTGTCCTCACCGTGACGAACCAGGGATCTTCTAGCTGCAAGGCAACAGTGCTAACCACCGATCCACCCTATGTGAATTAGCCTGTATATTTTTTAAATTTTGTATTTGATTAGTTCAATTGTTCCAGCAATAAAGTAGAAATGATTTATGTAGCCTGTAAGTACAGTAGAAGAGTAAGAAAGTATGTTCTCATAAAATAATCCCCCAACAGCTGTCAATGTAAAGCGATTTTTAACTGGATATCAATGAATGTAATGCAAATCTTTAGCGAGTGGTAGAAGACATTTTAGACATACATCATAGTGTGTACAGTACATGTCTTTATAGCCTTTGAACCTTTCTGTAGCTTTGATTTAGCCAAAATATTCTTACAATTTTGTTTCTCAGTTCAGTTTGGCACTTCTGAAAAAGCTCCAGGTGTTTTTCTGTTGGCTGTAAATGCTCAATACTTACAACCTAATATCAAAAGCTCTTTAAAAATGTTAAATCACACCAGCTCTTCCATAGCAGTCTCTAAAATCGACATGAATGTCAATAATCATTAGGCCAGTTCTTGATAATGAGAACTCATTTTAAGAGTGTGATTGTAATCATAAAAGCACATTCACGCAGTCTTTCTTTTTCCTTCTAACCCATGTAAACCCCAATGCTCTTGGGTGAATGAATGAAATGAAAATGAAAAGGTACAGAGATGATCTCTTTACTATCACAGGTTTTCTCCAGTGTGAAACACAAGTCTTGCATTGTGCCATCAGGCTGTATATTACAACATGAAGAGAAGGACTGTTTCTGTCTCAGCAAAAAAATAAAAAAAAAAACATACAAAAAACATTTAAACCACACAAGACGTGGGATTCTTTAGACAGTAGAGCGCTACCGTGTCTGAGGCCTCAGGTTAGACTAAACACAGTTTTCTCGTTTTGACCGACCGTTCATGGAAGGCATTGTTCTGTGTAGATGTCCTGATATATCAGCCTGCATTGTGTGTGTGTCAGCGTGCTGGTTGTTATTATTGTACATGATGTGCATGTGATTTATACGGACTGCAATATATCTTTGGAAAAGAAATTAAAGGAAAGTGAAGACATCAGTAGGTTAAATAACACAAGACATACAACACAAAACTAAACAATGAAATCCTGAAATCCAAACTGACACCAACAGACATTAAACAAGAAACACCCACTTCTAAAAACAAAAGGGAATCATCAGTTCCTTGCTGCTGTGATCATCATTTGGCACCAGTGAGGTCAGTTAATACTGCTGCTAATGGCAGTCCAGAAAATGTGCTTGTTGAGCTTCTAGATTAAATGTTAAGGAGGGAAAAAAAGTGGACTTCTCTTTTTGGCTCTTAGGTTCTTTAGTTCCCGTGAATAATTTAACAGATTAAAGTCCATTGATTAAAGTCCGTTATATAACGTAGAGTAGCTGCAGTACCTGGTTGTGCCACTGGGTGGAGTCGCTCCCTGCTCGGCTCTGTAACAGCCTTCACTGTAGGACGGAACTATAGACAAGGCGAGAGTTTCCAGCCGGACTCGTGTTGATGTGCGGCGCCTGGTGTGTTTTGTAGATGTATTGTGCAGAGTTGTAGCAGTTGATTTATCTGCGTTTACAACAGAACCGAGCTGCGCCGCTGCTCCCTTGTCCGACCGGATACAGACACACCTGCACCGACAACAGTAACACCTGCTATTACTAACCCCTCTTTATTCGGTGTTAGTCGTGATTTTGCATGCAGTTCTTTAATATTTAGCCTTGGGACCAACCCATGTGGAATACGCTAACTGCATACCCGCAGTACATCTCTACTGATCTCACATATCTGTATATTTCATTTAGAGACGCCAAAATAAAGAATTTCTCTGACTCCAGTTGAGTCTTAAGCTGTAAACCGTCCTGATGGAGGAAATCTCTCTGCACAGGGTTTATAGTTAGAAACAGTGATTGGCCCCATCAGATCACTGCCAATTCCTCCTCAGGTCTTAAGTCTTTCTTCAGTGCCAGTATCACGGGTTGGTTTCTGTGTTCATCAGGCATTGAATCAGATCAATTCAGGGTGAACTTTAGTCTGTGCAAGAGCTGAACAATTCATCCATTTGAATCCAACTTGCAGTTTGAAACAATGAAATTATAAAATCACAACAACTGCATTGTAAGATATATGAAGTATGGCTATTAAATATTGAGACTAATGTTGTAATTCAGTTTAGTTCCAACGGAGGGCTGTTTATGCTGCCCATTCATCAGTGCATATTGTGTGGTCTGTGCTGCACACTGTGGTTTGACTGACACAATCTCACTCATTATTTAAACTTTATTTTCATTGTCCATTTGGTGATTATTTACTGGATCAATTGATTAGTAATCTGGTCTATAAGATGCCATAAAATGGTGAAAAGTGCAGATAATTGTTTCCCAATAATCAGTTTCCTGTCATAGAGGATATATTTTCCCCAAATTGTTGAGCAGTTCTTGGTGCACAGCTTTTCAGATACTTGCATAACTGACCAGTGGCTGTGCTCCATCCTGCTGTTGTCTCTGCTCAGACATGTCTCAGGACAGTCAACACGGCAGGTGGACCGTCTCCAGCAGCGACGACGATGACGATCATCTCCCTCCTTCTGGGACTAAAACACCTGAGTCCCGTCGACCTGCTGAATCCAATCACAGTTCTGCCTCTTTAGTGCTAGTAACAGCTCCTGTGGAGGTGAAACCAGAACCAGCCAAACCCCCTGTTGCGTCACTCACCATCGCCTCCGAGGCCAGACAGTCGGCCGCACTGAACCAGTCGAATCCAGTCAAGTATGAAACGAGTCCTTCCTTGGCTGGAAAGCGGAAGAAAGAAGTGTCAGATAGCACAGGCTGGGCTCTGTCAGATAGTGATGAAGATGATGGACATGTGAAGAAGAAGACTCTCAGTAACTTACCAAAGAAGACCCCTCCCAGCCCCAAAACAAAGAAACCCAAAGTGGAGAACGAGCGTCCTCCAAGTCCCCACGGCCGACTCTACTACATTGACGAGCCAGAGGACTTCTTTGAATCCTCTTTTCCTTGTCTAAATGACACCTACAGGTTCTACCTCAACAAAGTCACAGGCCTGGACAAGAAGTACAACAGTGGCGCGCTACACATCAGAGGTAGGTGTGGTGGGGATCTTTCAAGATGAGAACAAAACCTGAAGCACTGGTAAAGAGTTTAAGTACACAAACCAGCAGGAAGTGTCTGGATGAAAGAAATGAATTCCTAACAATTTAGATCCATTAAAAGTAAATTTATAATAATATTTGTCAGCTACGGTTCAGAATGGGACAGCAAGGTTGCTCAGTGGTTAGCACTGTTGCCTCGCAGCAAGAAGGTCGCCGGTTCGGATCCCAGTTCTCCGGCTTCCTCCCACACAGTCCAAAAACATGTTGAGGTTAATTAGTTATTCTAAATTGTCTGTAGGTGTGAATGTGAGTGTGCTTGGTTGTCTGTCTCCAAGTGTGGCCCTGCGATAGACTGGCGACCTGTCCAGGGTGTCCCCTGCCTTTTCCCTAAGTCAGCTGGGATAGACTCCAGCCCCTCGCAACCCTACTGAGGATTAAGCGGTGTATAGATGATGGATGGATGGACCTGAACTGAATGAACAGTCATCAATCGCGAGTGCTTTAATTTCTAATCTAATAACTGTAACTTTTTTCTTCCATACAGACATTCTCTCTCCATTATTTGGGACCCTGAAAGAATCTGTTCAGGTATGTAACTAGTGTTTGACCCTATGCTGAGTAGAGAGCAGCCACAGGATGGTTTGCTGAGAATGTTTGTACGGAAATTTATGATCGCTAGGGAATTAATCTTTTCATGTAGTCTCGCTATGAGGATGAAATCCGTTGGGAAACATCTCAACAACTCTGAGATGGGTTGTGAAATGTTGATCAATACTAATGGTCTACTCTCTTTCCTTGTAGTTTAACTACTGCTTTGATATTGCCTGGATGGTAAAGCAGTACCCATCAGACTTTAGGTAAATTCTTCCTTTCCATTGTTGCACGAACATATCCTCATTTATCTGATTAGACCCTCTGATAATGTCTACATTCTACTGATTATTGCCCTTTAGTTACTTGTGAATGAAAAATGTAAACTCCTGTTACAAACTAAAATAAGAAACCCTATTTTGAGACCTTTAAAGCTGGGGTAGGCAGTAAGTTTTTGCCGTCATTGGACAAAAACTACCACATACCCTTCAGCATATTGTAATTCAAGTGGGTTGAGACTTCTGCACCTCCTCTTGGCTCTGTTGTCAGGCTTTAGAAAATCTAGTCCATGACAAGGAAACTTTAGCCAACCACAAGTGTTTTCAGAACGAAGGTGTTCATATATGCTGTTCTACAAATGCAGATTTGTGTGCAGCACCTTCAGATGTTTGAAAGCTGGATTCAGTGGCAGAAAGTCCTACAGGAAAAAACGCACTTACAACTATGCTGCAAATCATCCCAAGATAAAAGGAGATGGGCTTCCTCACCTCAGAGTCAGCCTTGGCAATTGAAAGTTTAACTACATAAAAAGCTATGTGACACGACATACTCTTGGACTGGCTCAAGCCTCTTGATCAAGCTGCAGAAGGAGGTCTGCATTTACATTTTTTCTTTGCATTTTCTAGATGCCTGCCTACCTCAGCTTCAGTCCAAGTGACACACTTCAAACCAGTAATTACTTCAATCAGTGGTGAAAAAAACAGTACTTGACACAGGTGAAAACTGCCAGAAATTTGTGGAGTTTAACACTCAGTTTGCATTTTCAGGGATCGGCCAGTTCTGATTGTCCATGGAGATAAGCGGGAGGCCAAGGCCCGGCTGGTCCAGCAGGCTCAACCCTTTCCACATGTTCGCTTCTGCCAGGTACCGACTCCATAGCACAGAACACAGCTGTTCCACAAAGGCAGATGTGGATATAATGTGTCACAGGGAAGTGCATGGTAATGAGATGTTCATTTTTATGTTGACAGGCCAAGCTTGACATTGCCTTTGGAACTCACCACACGTAAGTGTTTCTGTTCCTTACTGGGATTAGTCCCTATTATTAGTCTGGTGAGATATGACTGTATTTGTGTTAAGCTCTGTCAGTACTTTGAACATGGGGTGGATAAATGGTTGAGTATGGCCTTTAAATGTGGACTGGTACAGGATACCCTGATTCATGTTGTTGTGAAATTAAGATAATTAGGGCTAAATTAATGATTAAATTTTTATTGAGATATGGTGATCACTAGACATCCCAGTAATTTCTAGAGCATACCACAGACATTTTTCACTGACATTTGAAAGTCTGGCAGGTCAAAACTCATATCGCATTGTATCACATCATGTTTTGTCATATCGCTCATGTCTGCATTGAAATAGGTCTGTTACAATTGTGCCCTTCATCATCAGTATTATTAAACTCTCACAAATGAATATACATGCATGGTGGCTTGGTGGTTAGCACCGCTGTCTCGCAGCAAGAAGGTTGCGTCCCGGTAAGGACACCTGGGATCTTTCTGTGTGGAGTTTGCATGTTCAGCGTGGGTTCTCTCCGGTTTCTCCGGGTTCTCCGCCTTCCTCCACAGTCCAAAAACATGTTGAGGTTAACTGGTGATTCTAAATTGTCCGTAGGTGTGAATGTGATTGTGCTTGGTTGATTGTCTCTAAGTGTAGCCCTGCGATAGACTGCAGGGTCAGCTGGGATAGACTCCAGCCCCCCGTGACCCTAGTGAGGATTACGTGGTGTATAGATAGTGGATGGATGGATGTTTCATGCTGCGTATCCAGGTTCAGGCTACACTCATTCAATCAATCATACTATCAGGAGATATTGTTACGTTATTCTGGATGCTGAAAAAAGCCTAAATAATAAATAGTTCTCGTCCACATTGTCATAGTTTTCATCATACTTTCCCTGTCACAGTTATTTACAAGGACTTTGCATAAGTGTTTCCATTTATCTGAATAAAACAGCTGGATGAAACTGGCAGACATTTCATATTCCAGTCACTATTTCCACATCATGGAGTATGATGAAATGGTCTGCACTTATATAGTGCTTTTATCCAAAGCGCTTTTCAATGTGTTTCGCATCCACCCATTCACACACACACATTCATACACCAATGGTGACAGAGTTGCCATGCAAGGTGCTACCTGCCATTGGGAGCAACATCAGGTTCAGTGTCTTGCCCAAGGATACTTCGACTGTGGAGGGGCGGGAGATCGTGCTGCGAACCTTGCGTTTGGAGGACAACCCGCTCTGCCACCTGAGCCACTGCTGCCTTGCACATCTACTGTTGGTCTCAATGTACTTAATGTCTAATCTTCAACCAACTGCATTTTGAATAGCATTTAATGACATTAATTTCATGGATTCTGTTGCAAAACCAAGCGCCACAGCGCCCCTTTGGGCACGTTTTGGTTTTAAGTGAAATGTAAGACGAGAGCCTAATCATTTGCAGCAAAAAGATGGTGTCCAAAGGTGCTAATACCTATTATCTAAAACAAATTGTAACATAAAATAAACAGAAAAAGACGGTCATATTGTTAATTACAAGTATTTTAATAACATTTAATCTGACAGCATTTATTTTGGCTGATAAGATCATGAAATGGATTTATTCCTTTCTCTGTGGTGTTTAACGGATCTTTTTAACTTGTTCAGCACTGTTGAAACCCTTTAATAGCAGAATAGAAAATTGTAATGATCACCCTACGTTATGCTGTGGATATCACAGGTCTTGAGTCTACACTTTGTTGTTGTCACATAAAACTGAAAGTTGTTGTGTGTCTTTGTGCAGGAAGATGATGTTACTGTGGTATGAAGAAGGGTTCAGGGTCATTATTATGACCTCCAACCTGATCAGAGCTGACTGGTACCAGAAAACACAAGGGTGGGTCTTTACTACTTAGACAGTCTGAGTGACTGTAGGTGACACTGTCATTTCTACATAATATGAGCCACGTTAACAGTAGAGTCAGTCTTGCTGAAGGTAGACACCAGCGTTTAATGCAAAGTTTGGTTTTGGAAATTATCCCAAACTAGGATGTGGATGAGCCCTCTGTTTCCACGGTTACCAAAGGGAAGTAGTGCGAGTGCAGGTGAGTCACTCACCTTCTTTAAGAGGGACCTGCTGGAGTACTTGGCATCGTACCGAGCACCAGAACTCGAAGAGTGGATCCAACGAATCAAAGAGCATGACCTGTCAGAGACGAGGTAAATAAAAGGCACATGCACATACACATGTGCATACTACACACAGACGTTTAACGAATGCTTTCATCAAATGGTTCAGCTGTACCTGTCAGACTTAAGTAAATTCAGCTTCTTCTTTGCCACCGTTCGATTATCACTCACAGATCCCCACTTTCCTGATTAGAGAGCCTCTAAAGTCCACATTCTACTGATTGCAGCACTTCAATTAAATGAAAATGTCTTTAATCTCATTATCTCCTCAGATGTAAGACGATGTAATAACGGCTTTGCAGTTTTGATTGAAATCAGTACAGTAACATCTGGATTACAGCTTGCTCCCATCTTATTCTCTGTTATCAGGGTGTATTTGGTCGGATCAACCCCAGGGAGGTATGTGGGTGCAGACATGGAGCGCTGGGGCCATCTGAGGCTGAGGAAGGTAAAGATGGCCTTTTTCTCTCCAGCTTCAACCACATCCCACAATTCTCTCTCGTGAAACTTGAAATTTGCTTGCAAGTGATCCATCTTCATTAAGTCACACCAAACGTCAGTATTGTTTTGTGTGACAGTTTGTTTCTTTGCTACATGACCAAATTTTGGAATATAAAATGTAGACATTAATCAGTACCCAAACATGGAGTCTGTTTAAAGGACATGAATGTGGTTGTTTCTTGTAGTCCAGAGGTCACTGTTTAGCTGCTGACTTTTAAAATACTAGAACTTTGTAGAATAGCTGAACACACAAACACAAAGCAATCCCATGTTGCATTATCACTTTATATTTAGCAAGTTTAATACTCATTTTGGCTGGTGAGCTATCTCAAACAAAGCTCTGCATTTTTTATATTTTCCTTTTACTGGATATCATTTAAATAAGTTTTGGTCAACATTGCACATTAGAGGTAAAACGGACAAAAACATGCAAAAACACAGATTTGGTTTATAAATGTTCCTGCTAAGTACTCCTTGGCTTTTAATTTGCGCCTTATCAAACATTATTTGTTATTTGCGTGCATTAAATAAATTAAGAAAAGCTTTCTAGCAACCAGATGAACTGAAAAACATGTCAAAGTTGTCAATGTAATCTAATGTCATTTCAAAAATTGGGTGTTTTCAGTATGACAGTGCTTCAAGGTTTACCCTGCTCTTGTTTTCGTTAGCTGCTTCATGACCACACAAACCCTATTTCCGGAGAAGATGGGTGGCCTGTGATCGGCCAGTTCTCCAGTATCGGCTCTATGGGACTGGATAAGACCAAGTGGGTGGCAGGGGAGTTTCAGCGCACCCTGACCACACTAGGAAAATCCTCCCTTCGCCCAGACCCCCCTGTGCACCTGGTAGTGTTCTCCAACACAAACTCATGCTTTCTGCGTCTGTGTGCACAGGCCGATAAGCTGTGTGACACACACAGGGCTCTGTTCATGCTATGATAGAGCCGTGCTGGTCTGTGCACATGGTTACATTGCCTCACACTCAACACACACAAACACTCAAGGATTTTTTTTTTTAATAATTTTTTTTGGTCTTTATTGGATAGTGTAGTCAGAGAGAGACAGGAAAGTCGGGGAGAAGAATGGGGGGAGGACATGTGGGAAAGGGTCATGAGCGGGATTCGAACTCATGACCTCCACATAGGGACTGTAGCCCTGCACATGGGACGCCAGCTCAGCCAGGTGAGCTATAGCGGCGCCCCCACACAAGGATTTTTTTTTTACAGAATATAGCAGCTTCTTACAGATTGGGCTGTAGCACCGTGTCAGTAAATATTCCTAAAGGATATAGAATTTGCTGCTGTGTCTGGGAGTCGATGGAAAGCACATTCAAATCAAAGCTCCTTCAAAGTCCAGCAGCAACCACTTAAATTACAACTCTTTTAACAATGACTTAGAAAGGTATGAGATTCTCCTTATACAGTCTCTCCTCTTGCTAAACATTTGTTTTAAGACTTCACATGGACAGTCCGCACAGACGCTGGACTCTTACATCACACATACTCTTCTGGACATGAAAAGCACTAATTAGCCTCAATCTCTGCCAATGTAGAGTGTTGTTGCTACATCTTTACTTGGTCTGGTATGACCAGTGCAGTAGCTTGTGTTTTCCAGTGGTAACAATGTTGGCCAGATACTGCTGTAACTGACATTACTGAACCAGTTTACTGATTTCATGACTCTTCTCTAAATAGGCATGAACCACTATCTTGTAACTGTTTGTCATGTTTACCAGCAGTTCATCAAAAATGACCTAACCCTTCTTTAGGAGTATAAAGGTCTGAATTTCTAAACCAAGAAGCTAACAGGATTTTCTTTTGCAGCTGTATCCATCAGTTGAAGATGTGAGGATGAGCTTAGAAGGCTACCCAGGTGAGAGTTCATGTCCCTGAATCATTAATTTATTAATATATGTCAAGTATCCTGGAGGAAGCAAATAAATTACTTTTTCCAAATGCAGGTCATTTTAGCAATATAAGCCAAGACTGCCTTAAAAATTTTATTTGCTTTGATACATGTGGTGTGATCTAAAAGTTGTGGGACTGGTGCATGTTTGGAGCACATCACAGTCTAGCACATGGAACACGTGCAAACAGCAACTGTCAAGGCAGACGGCCGTCCCTTCCTGAGCCTGGTTCTGTCGGAGGTTTTTTTTTTCCCCCGCAGGGGTTTTCGGTTCCTTCCCACTGTTGCAGACTGCTTGCGGACTGCTGAAGCGTATAGGGAATCCAAATGTTTTGGATTGTTGGATGTTTCTGCCTTTGTGAAGCGCTATGAGATGACTTGTTGTTGTAAATATGCGCTATACAAATAAAATTGAATTGAATTGAATTGACGAGTCAAGACGTCATATCATACTGCTGTCAGCAGAAGGACCTATGTTACACACATTTTTGTGACCACCGGTAGATGCATGTTTGCCATTTCTCCATAGACTTCAAACAAGAGCAGGACTGAAAACACCAAATTCTATATCAATCAGCAGCCCAGGATGAGCCCATCTTCATTTGGAGGATCACCACTGGTGATGAGGGGTGGGTGTGCAGCTGCCACTGAGAGAAGAAGCAGCATGAGTGCAGGATGAACACACTGAGTGCATGCTTGTTGTTTTCTTCAACATTTATGTGATTGTGCACAAAAAAGCACCATCTGTGAGCCAATAAAGGGACTTCCAGGGAGCATTACAAGTGTTGCAGAAGGACCGGGAGCGCTGTATCGCTGCATAAGACTACTTTGACGAGGATGGCAGCAGAATTTAAATATGGGATGTCTTTGATTTTCATAGGCATAGTCTTGCAACTTTTGGATCGCACCTTGTACCAACTAAGATTCTGATTGATGTGTCGTCATTATTTGCTGTGGATTCAGTTGTGATGTTAAACTTTCTGCCCTCCAGCTGGAGGCTCTCTTCCTTACAGCATCCAAACAGCTCAGAAGCAGCTGTGGCTCCACTCCTACTTCCAGTAAGTTCACTTGTACTAATGAAAGGTCAGCCCTGCTGTCACTTTCTGTTGGCTGCTATTATTAGTCTTTTTTACTTATTTTGTTCAATAAGCTGTTACTTTTTTTTGTCCTTGGAATCTTGCTGCCTGGTCACAAATCTGCACATTAATTAAATGCACAACAACCAGTTTAGAAATAGAACAGTTTCAACCCAGCAACATGAAAGCAAGTTGTACATGTAACTCCAAATAAACACTTTGTACTACCTCTTTAACTAAGTAGTTGGTATTTGTCTTGGGTAAGTATGTAATGAGCTGAGCTATTTCATCTTACATCACTGAGCACATTGTAGGGTTAGGGTTAGTCTGTGGACTTGTAAATATGGCTGCCAGGTTGTGCTATGTCACCTGAAAGCTCCCTGTAAATGTGGCTAGCATCCCCAGATAACAGAATTGCTTATCTGGCCCACATGAACTGATGGCCAATTCTGGTTTATATGCATTGTAATTCACTGGATTACAAAGCTTTATCCACAGAGCTATGTTCCTTTATGTTTAACTGAACAAATCAATCAAATGCTGTGCGTGCATGTGCGTGCCTGTGTGTGTGTGTGTGTGTGTGTGTGTGTGTGTGTGTGTGTGTGTGTGTGTTTAGCCGCTGGAAGGCAAATTCGACAGGGAGGAGTCACGCCATGCCACATATCAAAACATATATGAGGGCATCTCCAGATTTTGCTCAGCTTGCCTGGTTCCTCATCACAAGGTGTGTATTTGTATACTAGCATCATATTTGGTCATTTTTGTTATGTACAATTATTTGTTTTTATCTGTGTTTTTCTTGTTGTTAGTGTTTTCTCATTTCTAGAAAGAGGACCCCTACGTACATATTTGCAATAGCCTGATGAGGTTTTTACTTTAATAAAGACAGCTTTTGCTTGTAAAATGTTTGCATAAGGTTTCTTATCAATCAGATTCTTTTCTTATCTGGACAGCTGTATTTAGATTTTTGCATGTGTGTTCTGTTCCAGTGCCAATCTGTCCAAGGCAGCGTGGGGAGCACTGGAGAAGAACAACACTCAGATAATGATCCGTTCATACGAGCTGGGAGTCCTCTATGTGCCGTCTGCCTTCGTAAGAACACCGCACAGACACATGGATGAACAGTGGCACGATTCCAGCATGTCAGACTGCAGGAGAGGTGGAACCTGCAGTGTGGCTAATCAAGGGCTTATTGTTCATCCAGTCTTCAAAAATATATTGCAGAAAAGAAAGAATCCCATGGCTAAATAACAGAAGCTATTCCGTTGTTGTTAACAGAGGTACATACAGTACTGGTTTGTGCTAATTTGTTTTGTGCTGTTGTCTCCTTTCAGAACATGAAGACCTTTCCCGTTGACAAAAATCCATTTCCTGTCTCATCATCCTCTTCTGGTTTCCCTGTGCCCTTTGACCTCCCCCCTACATGCTACTCTTCTAAAGGTACAGGAGTTTTTCTGTGGGTGTGTGTGTCTCTCCAGAAATCTGTATGTATTTGTGTAGTGCTGCACTTTAGCACAGTCCCTGTTCAGGGTATAACCCTGACTGAGCAATCCATGCTCTGTCTGGATAAAGTGCAAGTATTCTTTTTTAAAATCTTATTTTTATTTGGAAAGGACAGTGTCAAATTATTTATTTATTTATTTTTTACAAAAAATCCTTCTTTTTACCCTCCTATCATCTTTGAAACTTTTTGTGTTTATAGGTCAAGGTAGATTTTAATTTGAAATACTTATTTAACTAAGCACTGAAAGAAACACTAAATATCATCCAGTAAAATGTTTTGCCAGCTAAGTTCAAATAATTCACATTAACTCAGTATAAAATAGGCACAATGTATCTATTTTATTGCTTATGATAAACAAAACAGGCCTTTATAAGACCAAGTGTGACAAAAGATAAAACAAATGATAACTAACATAACTGGTTTGGGGCTGCAAGGTGGCTCGGTGGTTAGCACCATTGCCTCGCAGCAAGAAGGTTGCTGGTTCACGTCCCGGTGAGAACACCCGGGATCTTTCTGCGTGGAGTTTGCATGTTCTCCCTGTGCAGCGTGGATTCTCTCCAGGTTGTCCGGCTTCCTCTCACAATCTGTACACCACTTAATCCTCATTAGGGTCGCGGGGGGGCTGGAGCCTATCCCAGCCGACTTAGGGCGAAGGCAGGGGACACCCTGGACAGGTCACCAGTCTATCGCAGGGCCACACTTAGAGATAGACAACCAAGCACACTTACAGACAATTTAGAATCACCAATTAACCTCAACATGTTTTTGGACTGTGTGGAAGGAAGCCGGAGAACCCGGAGAGAACCCAGGCTGCACGGGGAGAACATGCAAACTCCACGCAGAAAGATTCCGGTGCCCCCGGGACGCGAACCGGCAACCTTCTTGCTGCAAGGCAACAGGGCTACCAACTGCGCCACCTTGCAGCCAGTCCAAAAACATGTTGAGGTTAAATGGTGATTCTAAATTGTCCGTAGGTGTGAATGTGAGTGTGCTTGGTTGTCTGTCTCTAAGTGTGGCCCTGTGATAGACTGGTGACCTGTTCAGAGTGTCCCCTGCCTTCACCCTGAGCCAGCTGGGATAGACTCCAGCCCCCCCACGACCCTACTGAGGATTAAGCGGTGTATAGATAATGAATGGATGGATGGATAACTGGTTTGTATTTATTTTATGGTAAAATGAGCAATTATTGTTCAGTTGTGTTATCAGTCACAATTAATGGCATATACGAGTCCATCTCAAAAAATTAGAACATCCTGAACAGTTTCATATTTTCCATCATTTACTTAAGAAAGGGAAAATCTTTACATATTTTGGACTCATTACATATTTTTTTTGTTTTCGTTTTGATGATTATGTTTTAAAGCTCATGAAAATCAGAAATCCAGTATCTTAAATTATCAGAACATTTCCTAAGATCAATCAAAACAAGGGGTCCTGTGGGGTTCAGCTCAGGTGAGTTGGCTGACCAGTCAAGCACAGTAATGTCATGGTCAGCAAACCATTTGTTGTTAGTTTTGGCACTGTGTCCTGCTGGAAAAGGAAATCAGAATCTTTATAAAGCTTGGCAGCAGATGAAGCACCCTGGATTCTGTGGCTCTTCACTCTTCCTCCAGACTCTTTGACCCTGATTTCTAAATTAAATGCAAAATTTACTTTCATCTGAAAAGAGGACTTTGGACCACTGAGCAACAGTCCAGTTGTTTCCTCCTTGGCCCAGGTTAGATCTCCAGACGTTGTCTCTGGTTAGTGTCCTGATATTAGGAATGTGACAGTTGTGGCTCCTCTCAAGGCTGTGGTCATCCCTGTTGCTTGTGCTCCTTTTCCTGACACACTTCTCCCTTCCAGTCAACTTTCTAATGTGCTTTAATAGATCAAATCTTTTCAGCAATGACCTCTTGTGGTTCCTTGTGGAGGGTGTTGATGATCATCTTCATGACAACTTTCTGGTCAACAGTCCTCCCATGACTGTGGTTGCGTTCACTGAGCTAGACCGAGAGATACACAGTATTTATACTGTTTGAGAAGTAATTTATTTCAACTCAAAATAAAATATTTTAATATTTGAGATACTTGATTTCTAGTTTTCATTAGCCATAATCATCAAAATGAAAACAAGGAAAGGCTTGGAACATTTTACTTTGCATGTAATGACTCGAGAATATCTTACATTTTCACTTTTTTATTTAACTATGTTCCAAGTTTTTTGAGATGCACTAGTGTGTTCCAAAGGAAAAAAAGGATAAAGGTCAGTTTAACACTTTCAGGTCAATCACACAACAAGTGTGACACTGAAGTGTGAGAAAGCCCTGGGGGACATCAGATGTGTGTGTGAGGGTGACTGAAAGAGAGAGTGAGGAGTTTGTGAGGGATCATATTTGCTACATGCTATTTTACATTTTAATCCAAGTCAATGTGTTCTCTTGGCATGCAACAAAGATGTCAATTTATTATACAAAATTATTACATCTCCTTTTCACCATTTTTTTTCCTGACGATTGTCTATGAGTGATACAGGTTGTCAGCTGAGTGAATGTGTTTTATCTGCAAACCTGTTGTGCTGTCTGTTAGTTATCTCACTAAATCAAGCTGAGGAGTTACAGTAGGCAAACTGTGTTGCCTTCATACAACAACTTGGTGAAGTAGAAAATGCATAACAATGTTTTTATGCTCTGCCTTGATTTGCTGCTAAGTCTGTTGACACTGCTGGTTCTGCTGCTAGTAGAACACAAATTAGAAAATTGATTAGTCTGTTGGTATTTATCACAGAGAATATTCAGTCAATAATAATAATTTCACTCTAACTTGGCCAATAGCTGAAGTGAATTCAACGTCTCCTTAATTATGGAACAGTGTCAGACTTATGAAACACACTTTTTTATGTGAGTGTGTACAGAATCTGAGGAAAACAACCTGGTTAACAAAGAAAGCTGATAACCACGGTCTCAACATCCATTATCGCTCACTGGGGTTTGGCCTGAACACAATAGAGGGTTGAATGGATGCGTACGCTAAAGAAGAAGTAATAACAGAGGCATAGTTGTATACTTGAGCTGAATCTTCCAATAAATGTCCAGTTTTCTGTCTTCACCTGTAGAAAGAATGTAGATCCCCAACTAGGCAATCACATGTATGCAAGTGTTTATACACACACACACACACACACACACACACACATACATACATACATACACACACACACACACACACCCATGGATACACTCTATGCAAATGTGTACTGCTAGTTCACTTTATCTCCAGTTTTCCAATAATTATGTCCTCTCGTGCTCTTTCCACACTCTGTTGCACGTAGAAATATACAAGGGAAACAAGGGTGCTTTATATTTTTGTTTCCATTGTGAAGAGGAAACTTTAGTGGAATCATTCCAATCTGCTTGCATAGGTGTTATAAATGTAATCCATTATTACAAATTTGATGTGCTAGTTTCTATTAAGCACCTCTCTTTAAAAAACAAACATAACCCAGATAAAGATTTTAAAGTTCAGAGGTATTTGTGTCTTGAAAACTGCACTTGATGTTCAGTGAATGCCTTTCCAATATAGACTTAGTTAAGTGAAGTGCCTAAATACTTGAAAATGTTTTGCATCCTTGTAGCCACATTGTCTCTCCAACAAGCCAAACTTTTGTACCGATATTTTTCCTTTCTGATCTTATCTCCTTCTAACTTAGAGAGCTGTAAGTTAAGGACTGTTGAAAGCTGCACATTTTTTCCTAGAAAGCACCATTCTGGGTTCTTTTTTTCCTTTATGTACAAAGTGGTTTCATTTTTGCTCTAAATAATAGCATTTTACAATCTAGACATGGCCCTTACTGGGATTTAATTTAGGCTAATTTATTGATTTGAAAAAACTCAAATTTCTTTTATCTGTGTGTAGATTGGCAGTTTTTGTTAAAAGTTGTTGTCCTTGAAAATAGAGACATTGTTGATGGTATCTGATTTCAGCCATGGTATGCTTAGCTATACTTTATGGATTTTTTTACAAGCACACAAGTAAAATAGTGCTTGAAAGTATGTGAACCATCAAGTTTATGTATGTATGAATAGAAATTTAATTCTTCTTCGTCTTTGGCAGAACACTTGTGTGCTTTTGATCAATGTCCCGCTGCAGGACTCACTTGTTGCTAAGATTCAGTTCATAGACAGATGTCCAGACATTTGCCTTTAGAATTCTCAGGTACAAATCCAATTTATTGTTCCGTCAGTGACGGGGCAGCTGTGGCTCAGGTGGTAGAGCGAGTTGGTCAATGATCAGAAGGTCCTGTGTGACCTGTGTCATGGTCGTTGTGTCCTTAGGCAAGACACTTCACCCATCTTGCCTGGTGTGAATGCCTATGAATGGATTGTTTGAGGTGGTGGTCAGAGGGGCCGTGGGGGCAGAATGGCAGTCACGCCTCTGTCAGTCTGCCCCAGGGCAGCCTTGGCTACAATCTTAGCTACCACCACTGGAATGAATGTGTGTGAATGAATTGACAGTCTTTGACTGCCTAGAAAAGTGCGATATAATTCTGATCAATTGTTATTATTAAAGACGTCCCAGTCCAGATGTAACAAAACAGCCAAAAATCGTGAAACTAAAGCCACCGTGTTTCACAGGTTCACAAGGCGGATGCTGGAATGTAGTTTTTCCTTTTCCAAACACAAAAGTTCTCATTTGAAACAAAAGTCACTGTTTGGTCTCATCTGTTCACTGTTTCCAGACCTTCTGTCCACATGATGTTGTCCAAACTCTTATGAGATGTTCTTTTCTAGTCTGCTGAGCAACAAATCTTTTTTGAGATCCTCACAAAACTCTTGGTCGTGCCATCATACACCTCCACAAACATGCGGTGCAGATCAGACTTGCTAGATCGCTGTTCTTCAAATAAAAAAGAAACTCCACTCACAACTGACTGTTATTCCACTGGTAGAAAACACCTGAATGTTGTTTTCAAACTAGCTGCTAATTTTAGAGATTCACCTGCTGTTGCCACTCATAGATATGCAATATTAGACCTTTTTTTCAGTAAATAAATGACCAAGCATAATATTTTTAGTCTCATTTGTTTAATTGGGTTCTCTTTAGGGCTTCTTTGAGAACCTGGTGATGTTTTAGGTCATATTTATGCAGACAATTCTAAAGGGTTCAAAAACTTTGAAGTACCACTGTAAGTTTACATCCAGTGTTGCCAGCTTCAGAGGACACAGCAGTGATGTTTGAAGGAGCAGCAAAGACAAGTTGAACTTTACTTCAGATTAAGCTGACTTCAGCAGTCCTTGGATGCTTTGTGTCATAATTTGTGCCTTCAAACAAACTGAAACTATTTCTTGGTAATATGGCTTATTGCTGAACTCATCTTGACACGTGTCATTAGCTCTCTAGATTGTTGGATTTATGTCTTTGCGTTGCTAATGTGAATTGTTGAAATCCTGTGTGAAAGGGTATGACAAGGTGATTGTGGATAAAATACTTTTTACAATGTTCACAGACCCTTTCCTGCTGCTGGGTTGACAAGTGGCTGCAAAAACATGCATTTAATTATGCAAATTTTAATAACTCTTGTGATAGACTGGTTGAATGGAGGATTAGTTAAATACCTATGGAACAAAGTACAGTAAAGCCAAATCACTGTAGCTGACAGTCTATTGGTCTTTCTCTTTGTTTGCCACACTCATTTGCGAAATGTACTACACGTACTTGTCTTACTCCAATAAAGAAACAGAGCATTTGAATGTCACTTTCTCATATTTTAGCAATACATTTTTATCATTTTAATCTGATCATCTGTAAGATTCCACATATTCAAAAGCTGTTTTCTGCCATGTAGACAGTGAAGGAAGAGACTGTAACTGGAACAAACGCTGCCACTGTGTCCGATATAGCGTTGCTTTTATTTTGTAAGTCACAGTATTTATTTAATTTTAGTGACCTCTTTCCTTTGTCTGCCTCAGATCAGCCTTGGATCTGGAACATTCCGTACAGCCAGGCTCCCGACACTCACGGCAACATCTGGGTTCCCTCCTGATCACACACACACTTCTCTCACTTACAAGTGTGCTGTTCGTACCTGTCAGTACTGTGTCTAGGTGTTAGCTGTCACTAACACTGCTTTTTACGTTTTATACTGTAGACTCACATTTATTTTCTACCAATAAAAAAAAAATAAAAAAAAAATAGTGCTATGATTGTCTTGTTGTGTTGTTGTCTGTTTCTTGCGGCACCATTTAAATGTGGAAGGTCACCCAAACAGTTTAAGGTTATTCAAATATACGAAATTACATTGTTTAAGGTATTTAAGGTTTCAGATGCCAACAGAAATAAGGTGGGATCATACTCTGGCTTAATGCAGCAGATTATGCTTTGTTTGCCCATCCTCCTGTAAGAGTTGATTTAAAGTGACAGCTAAAAACACAGTAGATCACTGCTTTCACATCAAAACTGCTGTACAGCAAGTTTTGTAGCTGTTAAAGACATGCAGATTCAGCAGAAAGTGTTTGCTCGCGAATATCATCCTCAGATTTCATCACAAGTAAAAAACGATTCAGCTTTAGAAAACATTACAGGATTTGGGTCTTATCGTGCACATTAAAATCTTGCACTTTCTACTGTTCTTTCTTATTCTTGGATGCCAGGACTGACAGCCCAGCATGTCTCTAACCGAGCAGGTTGATGATTGTGCTCCCATGGTCTGTCTGGTGTAAATTAGTAACCGATTATGCAGCTTGAACAGCAAACCAGCAGGACTCTGTATCACATATATGAAAAAGTGCCGCCTGGGTTCCTTCAGTTCCTCACAAATCAGTGGGATTCTGGGTAAACTGAGCTGGGGTGAGTTAAAACTGTAGCAGGTGGAAATCTGGAGAATGCAAAGAACAAAAAACATCAGAATTTGAACAGTTACTGCCCTCCTGCAGCTTTACTTCTGTTCTAGGCCTTCCTTTGTTTCTCTTTATTCATCTCATTTAATCAGTGAAATCCCCTGTGATTGGCTAAAGTCGCCCACCATGGACTAGAGCTTCTATATTGTCTAGAGGAGGTGTAGGTGTCCAGGCTAATATGGAATTCTTGCCCAAAGATCCCCAAAAATAGTGCCTACCCCAGATTCAACCTCTGCAAGATGACCTTATTCTTTTGTAATTTTTGTTGAGACAGTTTTTTAGTGTGTGCTACCGCCTTAAAAACCCGAAATAATGACATTGTCTGCTTATTTGAAAAAATAAAAATAAAAAATAAAAATTTATTGGGAACAAACTCATAGAAGCCTCCCCATGGCTGATAGCGCCCCTGAGGCCGGGTCCTGGTGCTGCCGGTGGGTCCGGCCCGTCCAGGTGCCTCCAAGCGACGCCTCTGTTTACAGTAAACTCTCTAAACTGCGACTCCCGTCGTTCCTTGCGTCATTGTGTCAACATGGCGCCTGTCTGCCGGACAAAAGGCGAATCTGTCTGACGGCGAATTGAAGCCCAATTAGAATCGGAGGAGACATTTTGGGAAAACTGTCAGCGTCCGTGTGTCCCTGCGGCCCGAGGCAACAGATATATGGTCAAAGCAGCGTCTGTGGAGGCTCTTCTACTGGAATAATCAGGTAGGAGAAGTCCTGCAGCTCCAACTCCGGCTGTCCTCAGTCGGTCCTGCTAGCCGCTGCGTTTCCTTTTTCTCTGCTCATAACTGCAAACTCCGCTAAGATCGTCGCTTCGCTGCGTTTTCGTCGGCGGTCAAGTTTTACCCGAGCCTAACTGGTATTAGCGGTGTTGTCTGAACAGCAGAGAGTAGCATGTGTGTAGCTGACCAACAAACACTTAATCAACAGAACGTCAACTTTTCCTGCGGCTGCTCTATGAGCTGCTAGCGGCTGGACGCGGTGCTCATGGAGGACCGGCCGAGCGGCGGCTATCGGACCGCTCTGCTGGCTCACAGGCGGGCAGTTAGTCAGGGATACGCCGGAACGAGGTGCTGGTTTCTACTATCTTCACAGCGTCTGAGACCCCCTCTATAGGGCAGACCTAGTTTCGAGAAGCAGGTAAATTAAAGCTGCTCGTATAAAACGCGACCGTCTGCTCTCTTTGGGTTTGGAGTCGAGTGAACAAGTTGCAGACTGTAATTAAAGGACTCTGTGTGTTTTCTGTGCTCCTCTGGCACATGTCTGCAGCCCCGGTACCGTCGGTGCCACGTCTGGGTAGGAGCTCAGGTCACCGGGTTCACGGGTTATAATGCAGTTTATCATTAACTTGTTTATCTTTTCTTGGAAGCAAGCCTTCAAGTACAGAAAACTTGAAATTATCGTTGGAAAAACACAAATCTAGATGAAGTGACAGCCCAGTCAAGCTTGGTGTGAGGAGGGATCAGATGGTGAGGAGCCTCAGCTGACCAGAGTGATCCAGGTCGAGGTCAGGACCAGCAGCTCTGCTGTAGCTTCACTGTGTTGCTGAACAACACTTGAGGGCTGTCATTTGGAGAGCCACATTGCTTTGGAGAGTGTTCCTGAAGCCCCTGTTTATACCTTTAGTGTTTCTGTGCGTTTATGCCCTTCCTGTAGCTTAAGCAGTTCTGTCCAGGAGCTCAGCAGTGCAGGTCAGCGCTGTTTGATTATTAGTCGCTCACATATTCTGTCCAGCATCACATCATCAGACACTTGCTGGTTTGGTTGCAAAAATAACCACACAACATTATTTCTATGGCATCATTGCATGAGGTCATATCTGTTTTTGTCACATCAAAAACTACCAGACAAAATCTGGACAACTGTGATAATGTATGGAAGAAACCTTGTCTGTAGCATGTCTGTGTTTATAGTTTCACCAGGTGGGTGAAGGTACTGGATAGTTAAATTTAGGTGAGTTTTTATGTCCCCTAAAAGCATAATTCTAAACTAATCTGGACAGCGCAGTTTCAGATACACTCCTTCAAAGTTGGCACATTTTATCTATGAGGCTATGATAAATTGATTCTTTTCTAAGGAGAGGAAGTAAAACGTTTAGTGTGTCTCCTGATCACTTGTTGTCATTGTGCGTTTAAAATCCACTGTGTTGTCTCTGGTAGGACCACCTTTAAGGAAGGTTGGTGTCCTGACAGAAGTGGCTGGTAGAGACCAACTTACTGTTCATAATTTGAACGCTTTCCTGTGGCAGCCACAAACGACTGTTTTGTAACATTGATTGTACTCCCTGAAAAGTTTTACTCTCCCACATGCTTTAAAAAAATGTGTAAACTGGATCTTTTTGCTTACAATTGAAATAACTATTGTGTCTCAAAATCCCACACTGTTTTAATTTTACACAATATGAGAATCTGTGGGAAATTTTCAGATTTGATTAGATATATGTGTTTATCTAAAAGTCATTCTATCAGCACATCTTGCTCCTTTCTGGACTTCAAATAGGCACACATTGTTTAGACTGCATTTTACTGTTGTTGGAGAAGATTCTCTTTTCTCCGCGTGTTCGTTTGTAAAGACGAAACAAATTCAGCACAGTCTCAATTAATCAATTTGATCACACACTGAATATTGCATTACAGAGCTCCGGGTCAAACTCTCCCTAGCATCAGACAGAGTGAGACTAAGACCTTTTCCTCTGACCCTTTCTTATACTGTTCAGTCACATGACAGGTTGCACAAAATGTCACACAAACTTGTTTTACATCTTCCTGTCCGTTGGTTCGTTCCCTGGAATGTACGCCCCATATCTTTATATCCTGTCCACATCCACAGCTCGTCCTGGTTATCGGTTATCGGATTATCTTGCAGTCACACACTCATCTGTTTCCTCCCAACAATGAGAACCCTGTCCTGCAGAACAACATACCTTACAAGCACACAAATCTTTATAAATCAACATTATAATGAGTAACATATAATGAATAAACCTTCAAGATTAAGTATTCTCATTCTTTAAACTTAAATGATTATATATATTTCGAGTAATATATCATTTACACAACACTGCATTTGCAAAATTAACACAGCTAGTTTAGTCCTCATAGTTTACATTGCATAGAAAGAATAAAAGTAAACTCAGCTGAACTTCAGTTTTGAAGTGGTTTGTAGCCACTTAACCACTTACTACAAACTCAGACTCAGAGGGGCACCAAGCATGGGCCTAAGTCTTATTAGTTTTTATAGTTAGTACAGTAAAGTAAAGTAATATTTAAGGGCTTCTTATACTTTCAGTTTACTTGCATGTACCACTTTGTTCAAATGAGACTTAGTTTAAGAACACACTACAAGGAACAAGTACAGATGCTATATAATGTTTACCTTTGTGTTACAGCTGTGTTGAAAGCCAGTATTTTTGCTTGCGTGTTAATTTCAAATCAGTTTTATGAAGAAACATTGGAATGTAAAATGTGAATGTAGAATTGTGGATTGATTGTCAATGCACAACAAAATATTTCAAACTTAGGACAGATGATGTAGATCAGTTATAAAATGAAATTAGGTGTAGTAAATAATTGAGATAATCATTTCGCCATAATTTAAGCAGTCTAGTATCGATCCTGTGTATCAGCCTAACTTCATACAGCATGAGTCATCCTCTGCAGCAGTGAGAGAAAGTATGAAGCTTGGCTGCCTGAGATGTAAATTTTTCTTGGCATTCTTCCCGAGACGTGCACACACACATACACACTTGCCCTCAACCTCCCTGTCTTATATCTATAAGCGTTGATATGTCTGCTGACTTTGATTTTCTGCTGTGGCCTGTTTCTGTTCTCTGCGTCAAAAAGAACAGCATCAAGACAGATGTGTTATCTCTCTCTTCTCTCTTTATGTTCCTTTCGTGTGCTCCCTTTTTCTCTCTGTGCTCAGCTTAGTGACTGTTAGTATAGCCGTTTTTTTAGAAACGACACAAATGCACTGCACGTTTAAAAATACATGGCATATCAAACTACAATTATAGAAAAGAATTAACCTGTTATATGCTAAAGCTGCACTGAGGTGAGGATGTGTCTGATCTGAAATCTTCTAGGCAATAGTACATAATGAACTGGGTCCATAACATTTTTGCATAATGTTACATTTCTGCGGTTGGAAAAACATATCCTCTATAATAGAAGCCTTATTTAATCTGGAGGAATGCACTTCATATCTGGATAGCAGCTGCTGAGAGGCGATGTCTTACAGTGTGTGTGTGTGTGTGTGTATGTTGTAAATCTGCAGGCAGGAAGCTCACAGATGTGACTGTGCTGCCATTTTTGTTCTGTGATTGTTTCATTGGTGTTTTTTCGGAGATGTGAAGCTCAGTGAGCAGAGGAAGGTCACGAATGAGCTAAAACTGTATCAGTTAATTAGAATTAGAAAATGCTAGTTTTCATTACCCACAATAAGACTGACACTGGTATTTTTTTTCCAATAGTCATTTAATGTATTTGCATTCTTTCATTACAGTGTATAATAGTTTTCTTGTTTAATACATGCGGGTCCTGGATGTGATGTGGAAAATAGCAGCCAGTGATTCCGACACTGCAGGTTTGTAGAGGACAATTCTCAGTTATAGTGCTACTGTGCCAGATGACACTGATGGCTGTCTGCGTTAGTCTTCTTTATGAAAATTACATTACATAATGAATGCTTTCAGCTATTTTTTTGCCACCACTGATAACTATGTTTTACTTCAAACAAACCTCGGGGCACGTCAGATTAACATTCACTTTACCTCTAAGAACCACTGGTGTTGCAAAGCCGTCAAGGATGGAAATCTTATTTCAGGTTTTAAGGTACTGTGGAGATTTGCTCTAAACAAGCAACTGTTAAGTTGCGTGCGTGTATTTTTTAAGGTCAAAAGTATGTGAATAATATTTAAATTGTGCATTGTTTACATTCACATTTGCTTGCCAGCTGTGTTTCTCTACCTCATTGGTGCTTAGCTTCTTGGAGGTTCATCAGCGGCTGTCAGTCAACACAATAGCACGAAAGCCACGGCAGACTGTGGAAGATACTGTAGACACGCACATTGCAACTTTCTTTTTGTCATACATTGTTCCATAGCACTACTCGTGGTCATAAACTCCAGAGCATATCTTCAAGTTTTACTGATGCAAATAATTATTTTTAGTTGTTTTTGTGCTTAGTTTATTTCTTATTTGTTTTTAGGAAAATATACAAAAAAAAATGCTGGTTGTAAAGAATGGTTTTGTTTGCAGCACATTACTGATGTCTAGTATGCAGTATGTGGCAGTCCTTACAGCTTTAATGGTAACCAGGGACACTGGTAATTGATCCATAGACTGAAATAAGAGATAGATGCAGCCAGCGTGATGTCACTCCAGTTTGGCTTCAGAATGAATTTGGCACTATCGAGGTAGCGATTTGTCAGTCACAAGAAAACTGCAACATACCTTGTTTTATTGCTTTTTTTTGCTCTGATTGTGGCCATAATATACAAAATGAACATCATGCTGTGTTGAGGTAAACTGGAAGCTAGCTACTGAAACCATGAAGTCATAAGGAAACTGTTTACTGCGGTAATAAACTAAGTGAAAAGTAGGGTCATTTTCTCATCATCAGTTGCACTGCTTTTTGCAACAAGTGGAGCAGCCCTCTGCTGACTGTTGAAAAGAAGTGCAGGTTTGAGGTACTTCTGCATTAGGTTCATTTTTCAAGCCTGACCGCTATCTTTTATGTAGTCTATAAGCTTATGTACATACCTGACAAATCCTGTTCTGCAAAGTAATTACGACCTGCAGCTGTCAAATAAGTAATGGTTTAAAATCCCCGTTACTCCTCCAGGATGTTCCAGCAGTGTGAGGAGCCTCGCTTCACCATTGAGCAGATTGACCTCCTCCAGAGGCTACGGAGGACGGGTATCACCCAGGCAGAGGTCCTCCATGCACTGGACACCCTGGACCACCTGGACCGGCAACATGGACACAAGTTGGCCCATAAACCTTCCTACATGCCTCCCTCATCTTCCAATACCGTTGCTGCCTCTTCCTCTATGACTTCCACCGCCACTCAGACAAGTTTTCCAGACAGCCGTCTCACATTGTCGCCCAACAACAACTTCGACACCACCTCCCCACCTCTGCCGGTTCCAGTAGCCTCACCTGTTGCCATAGCAACGGTAGCACAGAATGGTCTAGTTGCCGTCACCAATGGGAAACTTTCACCGCCCCGCTTTCCCCTCGCTGTCGTTAGTGGCAGTGTGACCACACAGGGTTACGGGTTTGAAGCCAGTGAAGAGGACATAGATGTCGATGATAAGGTGGAGGACTTGATGAGGTAAGATCCCCTTAGACTTGATGTGACTTGGAGTACACTACAGCAGAGCTTACAAGACCAGGCAGAACCAGGCAGAACCAGCCCAGAGCAGATTAGGTATTCTGGGAGGTTATCTTAATGGTTGATTTGGTGCAGTGTTGTGTGACAACAGTGTTGCATCATGGCAGCAAGTTAACAGTTAAGCATGGATGTGCATAACAAGTCAGTTGTAAACAAATAGCAAAGAGCAACAAACAGACTAGCATTCATTTAAAATTTGATACAACATGCATTTACGAAACTTCAGCAATCTGTTTGAAAGGCAGCTCTGCCATCTTGACAGTAGTTAAGAGCGTCAAAACTGGCTGCATACTTGTGGTTTTGGAACCCAGTGACGATATATACAGTAGATTGCTGCAGCGAAGGCCCAGAGCTTGCTTGTAGCTCGCTCTGAATTGCAATCTGATGCGAGGATTACTGTGCAACATACAGTCAGACCTACGAAACACACACAAATGCACATATGCACTCTAGTGCCTCTCATCTGAGGGCTGCAGCCAGACAGCAGCAATCAGAGCAGTATTGATTCCAAGATGTGTGAAGATGAAATCAAACCAGAAGGAGAGCAGAGAATATTACAGCAGGATCAGGCTTCTGGTTCTTTCACACATTCAGCTGCAACAGCCATAAATATATATGTGAACTGCAGACAGAGTTACATCTGTTATTAGTGTAACCCCTGTGTTGTTATATGTGTTATTTATTGTTTGACTTCAAGTGGTAGAGATATGCATTGTACTCTGCTTGTAGGAGGGACAGTGCTGTGATCAAAGAAGAGATTAAGTCCTTCCTGGCTAACAGGCGAATCTCCCAGGCTGTGGTTGCTCAGGTAACAGGTGAGCAATAACTTCATCTCTTCTTCAGCTGGGCCGACACAGACACAGAAAGTGTTGCCATTCTCATCAAGACTCGAACCCACTGAGAGACACAGGTCTGACTCTGGTTCTTTTTCCTCCAGGGATCAGTCAGAGTCGGATCTCCCACTGGCTCCTACAGCAAGGATCGGACCTCAGTGAGCAGAAGAAACGAGCCTTCTTCCGCTGGTACCAGCTGGAGAAGACAAACCCTGGTAACCCCACCTTCCTCCATCAGGCCCACACCTCTTATGTAACAACTCACTTTTCTACCTGTGGAAGAAATACCCTAAAATAAATGGGGAGAAAAGTTTTTCAGTAGCCATTTAGATGCTCCGACTCAAAGACTTACACTGTCGACTGATTTCAGTATGAACTAAAAGGAGGTGAATATTTTTTTTTTTTTGCTATAATTCTGTGAGTATGTGGAGATGTAACAGTAAGTTGTCATCAAAGAGCCTTTTGAAACAAAAAATAGCCATGACATGTATTTGCCATGAAATGGCTTCAATTACAGAAAAAAAGACTATATGGTACTGATTGAACAAAGGTGACAATGTGTGAAGTTGAGGTAAACATAGTGAATGCACTGTGAAAAAATATAATGTAATGTCTTTGTAATTCCTCGAGGGAAAAAGTATCATGTTTTTATCAGAATATCTCGACCTTGATTTGATTATTTAGCTGAATGCCATGAAATAAAAATAAAAGCCAGCCCTGATAGGAATGATTTACTCTCTGCACTCACAACCTGATGACGTTAATAGTCCAACATATTTTTTGAGAAACAACGAGTAACGCTGTGTGACGTCTGGGACTCTAGGTGCCACTCTAGCCATGCGAGCGGCCCCATTGGCACTGGAGGACATGATGGACTGGCACCAAGCCCCGCCCCCCTTTGGTTCAGCCCCTGGCGGCTTCCGTCTGCGACGCGGGAGCAGATTCACTTGGAGGAAGGAGTGTCTGGCTGTCATGGAGAGGTGAGTATGAGTGTTTAGCTATTTGAGGGTTGAGACAACAGGTAATGGGAAGAAACTGAAAATAAAGTATAATGTGTATCTGCAGCTATTTCAGTGACAACCAGTACCCTGATGAGGCCAAGAGAGAGGAGATAGCCACTGCCTGCAATGCCGTCATTCAGAAACCAGGTATGGTTATGACTGCTCTGGACTGTATCCTAGTCAATTACTGAGTGGAAATAAATGATGATCTTACAATTACAAGGTGCGATCAAAATACTCTCTGACTGGGCCTATAAAAGCAAAAGCCGTAACTAATTGAAATCTGGTGGTTATCCCCTTCCAAGTAGTGTCCTTGTGCAGTGAGACACTGCTCCCAGCACTACTGCCATGCAGGAAATGCATCAAGCTCCATATGTGATGTGTGCTGGAAACAGCAACTTGAATTTTATTCAGGGGAATGGGAATAAGCCACAGGGAGAAAGATCTGGTGAGTGGGTCGGGAGGGTGATTGTGTTACTTTGGCCAAAAACCAGTGAATTGTGAGCAGGTGTTGTAGCATGCCCAAATACAGTTCACGTTGTTTGTGGTGACTGTTTACCTCAGACGCTTCAGGATCTTTAGGATCAGCAGAACTCACCATCGTCTTATACGATGGGACGATTTCATGGCACACAGCAAGCCATGAGAGGAAACATGCATGTTCTTGTTGCACTTCTAACCTGGTGCACCTTCTTTAGCCTTCGAGACAGCAAAATATTCCAGTGTAAGGTGTGCCTCACTGTGCCTCATAATGATAAAAGGCATTATATAGGAGAAACAACGGTGCACCCTCTGCTCTGTGCTTAATTCAGTTCAATTTTATTTGTATAGCGCATATTTACAACAAGAAGTCATCTCATAGTGCTTGATACTTAGTATCATGTTTTTATGTCTGCTTATCAATGCTGCAACTTGCTATACTGAAGTGGTTTTATTTGAGGTGAACTATACTTGTGGCTAACTGTATATTGGTGTTGTTATATAATGAAATATGGTAACTAGAAGAGTCACATCGTGACCAACGCACTACTTGAATATGTTGGATAATTCAGCAGCAGCAATGAAACTTTTAACTGTTGTAAACTAAAATAAGTGTAATTTATCAAAGAACAAAGAACTTAGCATTGCCTCAAAGATATACACTGCTTGAATGAGCTTTCAAAAACAACTACAGAGAAAGAGTGAAGGAGCCAAGGGCAGAGGAGCAGCAGTCCAGAGGGCTCTACTACAAAGCCAGATTAGTTGGTTAGCGAGGTATGTTGAGCTTAAAGTCAGAGTTTTCAGTATCACGAAGGTGACTCTCTTATTACCTGGCTAGATCTCCATGGTACCTTATGCTGTGGCGCTAACCTGCTTGGGAGCAGGTTATGTTCCGAGTTTCTGATTTAAATCAGCTGCAAGAAGCGTCTCCCTTTAACCAAATAATTTCCTGACTATTATTTATGAGCGATGCAGATTCTCAACTGAGGGAATGTGTTTTATCTACAAACATGCTGAGATGTACGTTACTAGTATCACTGAATGAAGCCATGTAGTTACAATCTCACACACTGGAGACGGAGCGCTCCACCCATGTATTTGGCTGCTAATGCCAGTTTAGCTTGGCGGTCACAGTTCTGTTGCCACCATCGGCGGCAGGTGTGCAGGCTGGTGGCAGGTCGTGGGCGAAATTATATCATATACCATCACAACGACCGAATATTCGGATATTTGGATGTTTGAGTCCAGCCCAACTGTAAAGATCACGTTGCCATGGGAACCCGACATCTTAAGTTGTTGGTGCAGAAATCCCATAAATATGTTTTAATGTTTGGCTCTGATTTGCTGTCAAGTTTGTTTACACTGCTGGTACTGCAGCTGATAGAACACAGATGAGAAAATGGATTATTCTACTGGTATTTATTACAGAGAATATTCAATCAATAACATTAATTTCACTCTGATTGGGCATAAATTAAAGTGATATCCTGCATTATGGGACAGTGTCAGACCTAAATGCACTTCAATACAATATCATGTTTAAATGTATGAAGTTTAAAGTTTAACTTTAATGCAGCTGTCAGTTGGAAATAAGTGGCTGCGGTAAAATATTATATATTAATACATTTAACAGTTTTCTGACAGCATTCCTGTCTTGCACCACTTGCCGAAGCGACGCTTTTTACTGTCGATTTTATTTTTTAATATATTCCTCATTGTTCTCCATTAAAACAACCTGCTGACTGAAGCAGCTGCACACGATCGTTTCATTTTGTGCAAAAGAAGAGTCACGTGATGCGTTAAACGCCCCTTTTTATGTGAACGCGCACAGAGTCTGTAACAGAAAGCCTGAGTTGACAAAGAAAGTTTATAACTAAGTTTGTGATACCCGTAATCTCTTTCGGTTTTGTCAATTCGGCTTACACAAAGAAAGCCTGGCTCTGTCAAACTTGCTTCATAGTATACCCCTCAGATGTCTGATCTGTGTGTGTTTGTTACAGGAAAAAAGCTGTCTGATTTAGAGAGGGTAACATCGCTGAAAGTCTACAACTGGTTTGCCAACCGCCGCAAAGACATCAAGAGGCGTGCTAACATTGGTAATGTCTACCTCTGTGTGTGTGTGTGTGTGTGTCTGTGTCTGTCTGTCTGTCTGTCTGTACAGCATTGGATGCTACTATAGTCATACATACAGGAGATGTTGGTGTGAGAAGGTAACAGCCTTATATCCACTGGTTTCACAGTCTGTCAGTGGCAGAGCTTTTACTGTTCAGTTCACATCTTGGTTTGCCAGCTCAGTGTTCTTTTCTCTAACACCTAATCTGAACATACCATGCTGCTTGTCATCATCATCTCTGTAGAATTTCACACACGCCTGAGGGGTTTACTACAATACCAGATGAATTAGTTAGCAGGTATGTTGAGCCTAAGCACCATCAGTCCTTTTCTTAGTGATTCTCTAGAAGTGAACAGATTCTCAGCTGAGGGGACATTTTGTACCTGCAAACCTGTTGAGCTGTAAGTTAATGTTGCCACTGAATGCAGCTGTGCAGTTACAGTAGCACAAACTGTGTGTGCTGCTTTGCCATGATAACCTACATGCCTTCGTTTGTTGATGCAGGAAATGCATTAATGTGTTTTTATGCTTTGTCCTGGTTAGCCTCCCAGTCTGTTCACGCGACTGGTGTTGCAGCTAATAAAACACAGATTAGAAAATTGATCAGTTTGCTGGTATTCATAACACAGAGTATCCAGTCAATAACATTCATTTCCCTCTGATTTGGCCAAAATGATTTCAACATATCCATTATTTAAGAGACAGTGTCAAACCTAAATGCACTTGTTGAGTATCATGTTTGAATAAAGGAAGTCCACACTTTGAATGCTCTAATGTGCAGCTGTCATGTTAGAAAAAAGAGAGTCAGTGAGTGGTCAAATAAATAAATTAACTTTTAGGTTTTGTCAAGTCAGCAAACAGAAACACAGCCAGGCTGATGAACCTGCTCCACATTACACCCCTCTGGAGCAACAGTGAGGAACACACACTCCTTCCTTTTGCAGTTGTTTCATTTTCACCAGTAACAGTGGCAGGAAGTTGTTTTTCTACAAGAGCAGCTTGTGACTGCTTGCATCACCTGTTGCTTGCATCTGAATGTGTTGCTCTCTAGAGCTGATATGCTATGATGAAGTTTGTGTTTTTGAAGAAGCAGCCATCTTGGAGAGCCACGGCATCGAGGTTCAAAGTCCAGGTGGTCAGTCCAACAGTGATGAAGTGGATGGCAATGACTTCCCTGACCAGGTGATGCTGATGTAGACGTCAAATAAACTTGAGCTAATCCACATCTGCACATCTTTTCACACTGAGCTCAGTTCAGTTTGTATAAACTGAGCAAGCAGATGGGTTCAGTGAACCTTTGGATAGTATAGTGTATAAAACTTAACAAAATTAGTTCAGTTTTCTGTTTCACATATTTAAATGATTTAATCCATGAGTTTAGAGAGACTTAATTAGCAAGATATTATAACAACTTTTACATGTTACGTATAGACACAGAAGTAGTTGGAAGGAAGTCACAGGTCAGGTTCACAGCATCATGACAATAATGTGACAGTAGAATAACTTTGTTGTTGTATACCTTGCTCTGCCACAGGGCTGTGAGGTGTCCTTATTTGACAAGAGAGCTTCAGCCAGGCAGTTTGGTTTCAGTCGAGCAGACCTGTCCTCTCCCACCCAGGTACAAGGCGACTGTCTCCACATCACACGAGCATTAATCAAGAATCTAGATGAGTTATATATCCACTAACCCGTCCTCCCTTTTCCTCTCTTTGCTCAGGTTCCCACACTGCTTCCAAGCTGGTTTTCTGCCCTGGGTAGAGGGGGAGTGGCTGCACAGAGGGGCACTTCTCTGATTGGTCGCTCCCTAATGTCGGGGGTGGGTCCTCAGGCGGAAGGTGCTAGACTAACAGGTGTGTCCTGGTCCCCCCCTTCCCCCTCCCTCCAGGATGAGCCCACCATTCACAGCGCACTGTCCGAGCCTCAGGACGGTTTGGAGAAAGCGGCAGGGAGTCACAGCAGCCCAGCCCTGGCCAGTCAGGAGGATGGCGCTGGGTGCAGCATGGGGAATGACATCAAGACGGAAACGCTGGAGGACGACTGAAAGAGGCGGCAGATATCAGAGCTGTCGGAGCGATGAACAGGTGTCATTATATGCAACCAGATTTTATAGGAATGTAATAAGTGAAAAAAAAATGACCAAAAGTCGTGTAAACTCCAACCCTGAGATACCTCCCAACCCTACCTCCAACCACCAACCTGCTCTGCTACGCTCTTATAGGCATTATTAGTGTATAATAATAATATTAATAATAACGGGAAACTTTTATTTGTTCAAGTGTTCCCCATCTATGGAAGACTTAAAGTGTACATAAGAACAAATTCAACGAAGAAAGTGAAATCATTTATAACGTTCAACTATGATGCACATGTAAGGAAACACAAGCTGTGACAGTCTGTGTGGCTTGTCTTTGTTGATTTATTTCATATTAGGCATTTTAGGTCTTCCATAAAAGGCTAATGAACAGAACACGATGCATTGTGCAGATTTCTTTGGAAACTGCATTTTTCACAGCAGGACAACACTGTATTTGACATGGGGTTCAAATAGTATCAGGGTCTTGCACTGTGATCACAACACAACTGAACAGCCTCAAAAGATAATAACTACATGAATTTGAAAGTTAAATTCATTTTAATGGCTTGTTTTAAAAGGATATTTCATCACAGGTCTTTATGTTTCAAATTATCACTGCTGATTCTGTCTAGACAGTAGAATAAGCTTGAGGTCACAGCATGTTTCTGTGAGCCCAAGATGGTTTTTAAAAATGTGCAAAAGAGAAAAAAATCAGAGTGACCCTCCCCTTCCTGATAACATAAGCTAAATATATGGAAGCTCTGAAAGGCCAATACACATGATTAGAAATGTTTTAATAGTTTAATAACCAATTATATAACCTGATCATTACTCATTGGTAAATGGTAGTGTTTAAATATTGCTGAATATAATATGATGTAATTTTAAAACTTTGTTTTGTTTTTCAGAGTCGCAAATTTAGATTTTAGGATTTCAGTCACTTTGACTTTAACATAATTTATTTTTTTTTAAATCTATGAATAGTTTTAAATGCACTACTTGAAATTACCCAAAGGAAATTTGAAATTGGAGTTTAAGCCTTATCGATTTTCTAAATACAGTATTTCAATAAAATGAATTCTGTACTATTCAAACATCACCAAGTGGTGTTCAATCGAGATAAAAGTTCACAACTAGATCTACAGTTTGTAATAGGATTCAAATCCTTACAGCCTGTCTTTGCTTCCATATCAAAAATAAGCAATTTAAAAAAAATCTTTATGACATAAATGTCGAAGGTCGCTGAAACTGTTGACAGAGGTGTATAAAAGCTAGACACCAGGATATCCAGGTGATTGGTTTAGTTTGTTCCTTTGTGCCCAGTTACCTGCTCAGTGACCTGGTGGAATGATTGATCACTGTGAGAACATATCAGTACAGATCAGTCAGTTGGGAGGGATTAAACAGTTTATCAAAGCTGTTTAGATACTACACATTAAAGTGTGAGATGAATACATGCATATACTAAATGTGTATGTGTGCATACACACACACACACACACACACACACACACACACACACGCTTATACACAGTATATGTACCCTAATACATTTCTATATACAGTATATAGACATATTAGCTTCAAAAGAGAGAAACTATCAGTATGAGTCTTTCTTGTTGGTGAAAGGTGAGTGAAACATTAGCCAAAGTATTAAGTTTTGAAATTTGTGTATTTTTTGAGTGTATGATAGTCGTGGATGGAACTATGTATTAGAGATATGCTAATCAAAGACACATCAGATGTGTCAAGTTATTGAAAGCAAAATGCATAATTTTCCTTTTAGGGTAAATCTGTGTTTGTGCTCTATATGCCATGTGTTCTAAACACATACCGTCATGTTTAAGTTGTATTTTAAATGACACTTTATTGGATCAATACCATGGTGCTTAAAGTTCCTGTGGTTAAAACGTTTAATTGATCACTATGAGTGACTGATCACAGCGGCCGTAAGAAGAGAGAAAACAATGTTTTCCTCCAAAAAGTAGTTCGCGTTGAATGAATTCTCTTTAAACAACTACTGCAAGAAGCTTCTTTAGTTGAAAACTAAATGTTCTATCAGAGTCTAATCGTGGATGTGTATGTCAGTTACAGCCATTGTAGAAGTCTGTTTTCTCCACATGGAATTGTTTAAAGTCAGGGCTCACTTTCTTAAACTGTTGTCCAGGGGATACCTAGCTATATTAAACACTGTTTAATTTTAAATATTATAAACCACCAAGTGCTTCTTCTGTAGTTTATCACTAAACGTGGTTAGCTTGTTCTAGTTTCCGGTCCTGTATTCTGTTCATCTCTTCTGAAATGTTTTGCGGTTTAGTCAACAGTTGGATGTGCATCTTAAAGTGGTAATAATTTCTTGTTTGGCCATCAGTGGAACAAGCTGATGACCACTTTATCAAGTTGTTGTGCATATTTTACCAAACTGTTGTCTAGTTACACATCCAACAGATGTAAACACAACATTAACAATCAGTCTTGTTCCTCGACATGTGATGACAGCAAGTCCACTTATCTGTCCTCTTGTAGCTCTGGTTTGATTTCCCCTTGGGGAAAAACTACAGAGAATTTATGGTTCTTGTGTATTTTCTCATTTTCTGTACTTCAGAGAAGACAAACAACAAAGCATACATTAACAAAATTAATTCAAGTTTTAATTTGATTTATTTTTAAATGTCTTAATAGTAATGTCAAAAAGACCCCAAGGAGTTTACACTCAAAAATAATGTAAGTCAAACAAAAGCAGTATATTTAGAATGACCCCACGTTAACCATTAACGCCAACGGTGCACTTTCAGCTTCAGAACAGGCCTGTCCTGTTGTCCACAACAATTAGCAAACAACCATTTGTTTGAATAAAGTGTGTTGGACTTGTCCCTTGACAAAAGTGAGCAGGGCTCAGTGTGAGATGATACCTGGTTAAGCTTTAAAAGGCTAGCCCTGCTAGCATCCTCCAACTGGTAGACGACAACACATGGTTTTGTGCTCTACAGGTGTTGGCCTGGGAGTGTGCCTGTACGAACACAGAACTAGCTGCTTGGTCAGTCTGTTCGCCGGCTGTCTGGTGCTGAGCATGGAGACAGTGGAGTTAGTGCAGCTGTTTGACTGAAAGCAGCAGTCTGCTATGGCTGGAAACACGATGAATAGTAATGTTTGTGGGTCAGGAAATCAAAACAGTGAGCTAAAAGAGGGGACTGATGAGAGTCACATGATTATTGTGTGTGGGTCCGCCACAACAAGCACCTCTTTCATAGTGCACATAGACATTTGTTTTTTTAAAATGTAAAAAGAAATGTGTGCAGCTTTAAGCTCTGAAGAAGTTCTGATCGAAAGTTGCATTTTTAACAAGACAAAAAGTTGGTGTTCAAAAGTGTAGTGGGTGATCACGGGTGAAACGCGAACCACGACCTGATGCTGAAAGTGAACCTCTTGTGTTTGCATCAGTGTGGTCAGCTGCTGACATGTTACAGAGAAACGGGTGAATCTCACTAGTTAAAAAGTAAACAGTGCGTTGAATTCTGTTCAGCTTTAGTATGTCCGTGTACTGTAAGGTTTTATGTTCAAGTGCCTTATTTTTTTGCAGTATTTCAACACAGGTTTAGTGCATGACAGATGACTTCTACAATGGCTGTACATGTGCCACCGTACCACTACTAATGCTAGAAAGCTATCACTATGAATTTCTGTTACAGCCCACACTAAAGCGGCTTCAGTCAAACCGTTTCGTTATTGTTCCTTACCAGGTGCTTTACAGGCTAAGCTACTAGTTCAGAGTGAAAAACGTCAACACAATTACCTCACTCCCTTGCCCTCAGCTATAAGCTACACCCCGCAGATTTTTCCACAGCTGCTTCAATGTGAATCAGAGTTTGAACTGTCCAGAGAAAAACTAACCGTAGAGCTGATTTATTCAGAGGAGACTGATGGCAAACTGTGATGAGGCTGTATAGACGGCTCACACTGACTGATCTGGGACTACAGAAGTGTCAGTGTCTTTTTTAAAGGGAAATTCCTCATCAAACTAGAGCTAATAAATATTAAGTTTGAACGCAAAGGGAATTTCCACTCCAAAAAAAAAGAAGGAAAGAATTTATTCATTTATACGCTCCACCAGGGTCCAAAAGCTCCTCATCAGTCACTCAATCTGGTGGAGTATTAAACAAAAGTCTGCAGTGTTTCAGACTAAATGTCAGAGAAAATTGAAGTTTTGTGGTGGAATGTCTCTTTAAATGTTTGGCAGCAGAGCTGTCCTGGGTGTATTTGCTTTAAGCATTTGAGAAATCACTAGTCTGTTATGTAGCTTTCTATTATTTGTTTGAGTTATTTACACCACAATTTCAAAATATACTATCCCACAAAGGGTTACATGTTTGTTTGTTTTTTTTCTTTTCTTTTTAATCTGCTAAGCAGAAGCCTTTCTGAAAGGGACCTATTTTACTTTTCCATATTTTCTGTCACGTATATATAATGTTGCGTTGTCGGATATACATGTTAAATATGTCCAAAGTTTCAAAAAATGCGGCAAACGTGTAACATATGCCAAGCTTACAGGACAGCCACGAAGTTAAACTACAGTCTTCTTGGTAAATGTATGTACACCTTCTCTCAAATATACACAAGGTGAAGTAGTATTATAGGCATGTAGTGTGCTCCAGCATGCAAACAACCAATGGTGCAGGGAGATACTATACAGTCATTTGGTGACAGCAGAATAATATTTTGCGAGTATTTTCTGGCAGCAGATGTTTTCCACTGCAGTTAGCCACACATACAGATATTAACAGGGCACATAGAAAAATCTTTATAAACAGCTTCTCATTGAAAGACTAAATCCATTGTTATTTCACACAATTAGCAGGAAATAAGCATAATATTTACCAGTTGTTCTGCTCTACTGGATGTTCGTGCTGTCTACTCATACCTCAGATTGGACTTAGGCTTTACCGTTTGCTTTAGTGACCTACACTTCAGCGAGAGAATGAGGTGGTGCCATAAACTGTGTAAAAGATGGACCGAGCCTCCAGGTCTGAAAAGTGAAGCCAATGTGAAAGTGACTTGAATCTGCTTTTTCCTCATGAGTTTATGGTGTCAGTCGCTAGTTTCAAGCCATCTTCAACACAGATGATGTTCGCTTTGTAAATGATGGTCCCATTTGGAGTAAAACAGAGGATAAAGGATGGTTTGTTTTGGGGCAAGGCTACCTAGAGATTGACATGTTATTAGTGTATGGGCATGCAGAGTGTGTCGATTTCAGAAGAGCAAGATGGCGATAGTCAAATTCCAAACTTCATGCTTCAAAGTGGCCGCTCACTAACCAATAGCTGATGTCACGGTGGCTGCATCCATCTTTTACATATAGTCTATGGGTGGTGCTCACAAGCAAAGGCTTCCACAAAGCCTGCCAATCACAACAAAGTGTTTTTTTTAAGGGCTGGGGGCCTTAAAGAGACAGGAGCTAAAACAGCTTGTTTCATATGGTGGATGAACTGAGGGGCTGGAAAAAGGGCCAGTAGAAGATAAATAAGGATTTTTTTTGAACTGTGAATCATACAAAGCTACTCCACAAGAGTCTCAGAATATAAACACGTAGCAGGAAATGAGCGTATTAGGTTTCCTTTGAGACAATTTGCTGTTTTGAAATTGTTTCAGGATGTTAGGCCATTTCCAGTGCTGTCTTCAAGGTCTTCTCATGAAAATGTATTTTGGAGGTCTGAAGCAGCTATTTGGTGTTAGTTTGTCATTTTCAGGATTTTGAAAACAAAAAAGAAACAGCACTAAAACCATAAATATAATTAGAAGCTAAAAAAAGAGGGTGCGCAAACCACACGTTTATGATTGGAAACCAAACATGTTTGCATCTTGACTTTGACTTTAAAAGTGTCTTTTTGTGCCACAAAGTATTTTAGTTGCCTAATAACTCAAAGTTCTCATGAAATGAAAACAGTAATAGGAAAGCTTTTGCTCATCCAGTTCTGTCAGGACTGCATCAGCCTCTTCATGTGTCTTCTCATTGGTTAGAATGCAGTTTTACCATCTGCCTTCAGTCCTCTGTTGCCTTCTTGTACTGCTTTGTTTTTGAAAGGACAGGCCTACTTCTCTGGAATACTTACCTGTACGTGCACCTGTGGCACTGACTGCACCTTGATCACGCTTGTCTTTGCCCTGCCAAATCCCACCACCTCTTCTTCTGGCAATAGTGGTGATGTAACAGTACTGTTTGGATGTGAGATGCTTCCGTCGGCACTGGGCTGCTAGTATGACAAAAATCGTGGTGCATGTAGTAGAGGTTTGATGTGATATTAGACCTGCTGTCTGAACAAAGAGAAAGCACAAGGGATCTGGTGTCACTGTGGTTTCAGACAGTTCATGTCTCAGAACTGGATACTGTCCTCCTACATTAGTCAGTGTTGTTCGATGCAGTCTGACATTTGAAGAGTAGAAATGCTGTATTTTATTTATGTGGGGGAAAAATGCATCATTCATGTAGTCAATAAAATGTAGATGTTCAGCCAGGGATTGGACACACTACTTTCATAATGGACATCATCTCTAAACATTTTAGTAGTTAAAAACGGTGGTTGCCAATAAACTCTTTAATAAACCTCTGTAAAATAAAAGGTGTCAAACCTCAGCAGGATGTTGTATCAGTTTGATTTTTTTTTATCCTCCTGTTCTTTTCTATTTCAAGATTTAGTGCCTTTTTTGGACGGTAGACTGTTCTGTAATCGCTATGTAGAAAATCTACATATGCCTTTTGTTACTTTTTCATCTGTTGGATAAACCTTATTTGTTATTTTTAAGGTGTGTTTTTATTGATATTCTATTTACAAGGGAATAAAAACTGATCATGCAGTGTGTCACTGTGTTTTCTTTATACTTCGGCCAACATCTAGTCATTCCTGTGCATGTTCAGAATAGTTAAAGAAGCGTGCAATGATCGTTTCAAAACCTGAGCTAGCTCCGTTGGCCAAAGCAAGGCCACAAAGTGCTGGCGAAAGCGTTCAGCTTGACTTCAGGCAGCAAACACTGTTCGTGTCCTTTAGCTGTTCTGTATTAGTGACTTTAAAGAGGCCCATTTTCTGCTTTTTGGAGTTTTTCCTTCCCCTTAGTGGGTTATGCAGGTGCTTTTTGTGCATATAAAAAGGTCAGCAGAGGTACAAAGTCCACACTAAAGCAAGTCAGTGTTTCTCACAGAACACTGCTCCAAGGAAAGACCTCATTTAAAGTCCAGACTTTTCTTCTGTTACTGTCTTGATATAACACATTGATTCAACCCCTGCCTAGCAGCTGGTTTGGCCCTCAAACAAAGAATGAGCAGCTGTCTGCCTCATAGTCCACCATTACTAGTCTGCTGGGCTCCATCCCTATTCTCACAGATCTGGGGTTCACTGGGCCAGCTGACCAATCAGAGCAGACTGGGGACCTTAAAGAGACATGAGCTAAAGGGAAGCAGACTGATGGGGAGAAGAGGTGCTGCAGTGTTGCACAGTATGAGAAAAATGTTGTTTTTTTTTTGAAGAGTAAAGCAGGTAAACATGTATATATATATATATATATATATATATACACATGGATCACAAAAATTATAGTATAAACTTGTAAATGTGCATAATATAGGCTTTTCAAAGTCTGACAATGTTTGCAGATCTTAAATGTTTTTCCTCAAACATTAAATATTCATGAAGCAACCAATCAAATTTACAATTTTGAAACATACTGGAAAAATGCTCAATCTGACTAGCAGCAGTGTAGTTAAACTGCAGTGTTGTCACACCAATTTTCCTTAGTGGTCACTTGCAGTTTTGAACCTCGAAAAAAAATTCCCTTTGGCCAAAAAGTAGGTCACACACCACCATTTTAAAGGAGCTGAACTTTGTTGATGATGTCATTACTATGCACAGTGTATGGAGTTGATGAGCATGTGCAGTGGGCTACACAATGCTGGAAGCTAAACTGCCTTTTTTTTTTTTTTTAAACCTATGCATTAGGTAGGCACTTTTTATTCAAGGGAGTGGGCACCATCTTTAAGTGTGGTACCCAGGTCTCCTTAAGACAACCATGAGACAACACCATGGACTGTATAAAATCACTGTATACAAAAGATAGATGCAGTCAAAAAAAGCTGATGTTTATAATCATTTATCTTCATTCATCATTTTGCCTGCAGTGACTTTTCCACTGATGTTATTTTGTTGATGGAGGAGGTGGTGGTGAGAGCAAAGTTACCATGACCCATTGAGCCACAACAGCCACATTAATGACAAATCCACTTGAATGATCCTTTAAGTTCGTGCAACTAATCCTACTGTAGTGCTTCATACAACAATGCACTCATTTAGTTCATTCTAACATATAGATTTCACATTTGTTTGGCACAAATAAAGAACAAATACTCCTTTAATATTCCTCTTTTTTATTTTTCCTTACCAGATTACTGTTCAGATGATAAAAAATGAAAATTATAAATGTATTATAATACACATTTATTCTTTGGATTGCAGCATAGATTTACATAAAACAATTAAATTAATCAAAACCCAAACTTGTGCTCAGATTTTTCTCTTTATAAGTCTTTATATGCGCATATATACACATACATACATACATAGAACCAGCACTCTGATGGTGCACTCACACATACAGATGACAGTGATTGTAAATGATTAGTTAGGATGACCAATAGTAATACTGTTGACCAGGCCGAGGCCATGTTGAACTTATCATTTCTTCAGCTGAAAGTTACAGGACTGGAGGGTATTTTTATTTTTGCAGAAGTAACAGCAGGAGTAATCTCCCTGACTTAGCAAGCACCAAACCCTCTCCTTAAGCTCCTATTAGCCCTCCATCATTACACAGCTCAGCTAAATATGGCTGCTGGTACCTCGAAGGAATATTGATATCAACAGGCTTTAAAATGCACCAGGAGGAGTTGTATCTGAGTGTTCCTGGAAAGCACACCACACTGCCAAAAATTAAATAAAAATAATAATATGCACCTGCAACAAGGCTGCACGGCGTCATTTGTTGGCTACATATTGCTTGTTTGTGTTGTTTATTCTAGTATTTGAAAACACACAGAAAGAAGAATTGGTTGCAGCCAGGTCAGTAGTGAAGCACGTGTAACTGTCGGCAAAAAAAAAACAAGGTGGTAGAGCCAAGAACAGGTGACCCAGAGCAGGAGAGAGGTAGTTACAGCGTGAAAATTCACTACCAGGGCAGGAAAATACATTCTAGTCCAACACAAATCCAAAGACACGAACAGAAGATCTGATTCGATCCCAGGTATCTGCTCTGCACGCTGCTGCAGGAAGGTGGTGGGTTATAGTTTCAATGATTTTCCAGCTGTCTTGTATGTATCAAGAACTGTGTGGAAGTCAGACTTTTTCTGGTACAGGTTTCCCAGCAGCCATTAGGGGGCAACACATTAGCCTTCCTTAAACTGAAACAGCCACTTATCTGTGCAACTGTCAAGCAAATTCAAACAGAACTTTAGAAATGTTGCAATAAATCTAAATTAAAAGTTAATTAGGCTTGTTTAACCTCTTTGGAACAAATAAACTAAGCTGTGCAGTGTGGACACAAGGTGGCGCTACAGGCTTCGATACGTATGGCTGCAGTGCAGACTAGGAAGGTGGAAACAGCTGATCAGCTGTATGACTTAAATGTTTTCGACATCAAAACATATCTAGAAAAGGTATTTCCATGTCCCACTGTGCACGTTACCTCTTTTTTGAAAAAGTTCAAAATACCTCCATTTGGTTCAAACAATGTTGGGGAGCCAAGTTTGTATTTTGTTGTTTCAGTTAACTTTTTCTAAGACATTACTTTAAAATGCACATAAAAATATGATATGGAAATCCAGATAGTAAAAAACCTGACAGCTCCTGTGAGCCATAAAACAATTCTTTCAGTAGAGACTCTTTCAGTCGTTTTTAAATATATACAGTAAACCAGAATGGTTTCTATAGTTTTGGAATGGCCTTCTTTAAAAACACAGTATACTGAAGGGCTACTGTGGAGTACAGCATGTTCTGTTAGGGAGCTGAGATTGTTCCTGCTAAAACCAGTCTGGTTCCAGGGAAGGCCAGGTTAAGGCAGGGGCTGCTCTGGACCGGCGACGCTGTAGTTACACAGAACTACAAAAATGCAACAGGCAGCGCAAAGATATGAGGTGGCATCAGAAGAAAAATAAAAGCACTTAAGAAAACAATAGAAACCAACAAAAAAAACAGAAGCACTGTAAGGGCTGAAGACTCCTACAGATCAATCGAGGCTGAACATGCTTCGATCCAAATCACATGAAATAAAAAACAGAGTTGTGAATGTGGTTCTGATGGTTGTTGTCAGATAACTGACCCTGCTGACTTTGCCCTGACCTCTGCAGTAGCAGAAGTGGAGACCACTGAAATGAATTATGACTTTAGATGCATCCTGATCCAAACAGTGAGTAGTATTCTTCTCTTTGTGCAGTTTCATGTTGAAATGGCTCTTGTTGCTCTGTAGATGTTGTGGAGGAGAGTTACAGAGAGGGTGTGCGCTGGAAGTAAAGACACATTGTCATATCTTACCACTATATTTGAGCTTAGCTCTGCTGTCATGTAGAACACTTCCTTAAAATTTAACCAGTTTCTCTTATTTTGATTTAATAAAGGGTTAAGCAGTGAGTCAAGGAGTATAGTTGAAGAATATTGCTCCAAAACCTCCAATATCAAACTGAAAGAACAGGTAACTTGAGAACACATAAAAAAGGTTATATTTTCTTATTCTATATACATGTGTTCCAGTAATGAACTCTTCAATTCCCTCTGGAGACTGTTGTGCAAATTAATAGAAGCATTGATATGAGAACAGTGTGTGGAGGATACATGGTCACATGGTTTCTGAGGCACAATAACATAAAGGAACATCCAGAAGCCTGAAGTGATCTCAAACCCCTAAAGAAAAAAAAGTGTCTGAGCAGAGACCAGGACGGGAAAATCCACTGGCCACAAACACTGGGACTTTACTTTTTTATTTTTGAAAGAGCAGGGATGTTGAAGGTTTGTTGCTCTCAGTGAAAGCCCCAAGAACTGTAAGTGAAGTGGCAGCTGGTGGTCATTTCCCATCTTGGCAAGGACTCACAGACACAACTGAATCAGAGCCAGGTCCAACCCACACACACACATATACACACACACATATACACACACACACAGACACACAACAAAACTTCACTCCCTTCCTTCATTACCATAACTGTTATAAACCACGATATTATATAGATTTTTTATATATATAAAAACTAACTAACCCAACAAGAGACCAACCTGCAAAACACTTCACAACCTGCCCATCGATAACATACCAGACAGCCACCAACCAGTCAGAGGACTCCAGGGTCCTGGGCTTTAAGGCCAGATAATAAATACACAGATAATAAACTAGACTATGGTGATATATTGTGCCTTGTCTCATATTTTAATTTACTGCAACTCCAATATTAAAGTTTCCTTGTTTCTCTTTAGAAATCAATACACAAGTGATTTTTCACCCAGAAAATATTCTAGCCATCTCTTCTTCAAGGCTTACATGACAAAGTGCCTCATTTGTAGGAATTTTACCATTATGTAAAAATGATATTTGCCACTAAACCAAAAGTTCTGACTTCAGTTTGTCCATTTGAGACTCAAAAACAAACTATTAAAATCCAATCTAGTGCACAGTAAGAGATAGAGAGTGTTAGATTCAATCAATTGATCCATTTACAGTTAAATTTACAATGCTAATAGCAGCAATTTTCATGAAATCATTTGTGCAATACTTATTAACATAAAAAGGCTTTATCAATTTTCATGCGATAAAGGCATGTGTACAAGCATTTTAATATAAATAGTAAAGTCACGCCTCTAAAATTAAGGAGACGCATGATAAAATGAATGAAAAGCATAATGTATTCATAAAGACGATAGTGTTGGACATATTGACTGTGTTAACATACACAGTATTCCACATGATGTATTTAGAAGCATCGTTACATCAGTGACTCCTTAGGATACATGGATAAACTGAATGTCACCATAGAAAAACAGCTACAGACGGCAAAACCTCCATCAACAGACATCAGTAACATGTCCACTATTGTATTCAGGTTTGTCATCAACAGGATATAAACTGAGAGTTTCTGTAATCAATTTGTAAAGTGTCCCAAGCAAAGACAAAATATTGATTTTCCACCTTTAACTCATCTCGTGCTTGTTGCTCACTCGGTGAGACAGCATCACTCTAACACTCACACTGCACATTTCCACTGACCTCAGTCTAATGCATTAATCTTAATATTAGCTAAGTCCAGAGATTTAATGTAACAATTCCAAGAACTGTTCAAATCAAAACAGCAGAAGCTGAGAAACTTTCATATTGTACAATGAGTCTCACTCCAAAACCATTAAACCTACATCTCCCACAATGCAACCTCGTACACGATGAGACAGCCATGGTGACATTGTTGTTTCTCAGACTTACAAAAGCCCTTCCTGAGCTACAGTAGTTTTCACAGTACGAGAAATTAACTGAGCTTCATTTGTGGCAGAGGTGAAGTGTCCCTTTAGCTTATGGAAAAATACTGCAAGCACATGTGTACATCTACATGAAAGTAAACAGTGCTGCTGTGTGCTGAACTGAATTTCCATAAATTCATGCACAGGGATAAGGTCAGTGAAAATGTTACAGTCCTGTGGAATGCTTATTAAAAAACTAATTCAGAACAATCCCAACATTTGCCACATGGTCTTGTATTTTCTTCAGCAGATGTGTCAGGGATATTCAATCAGGCAGAACTGCTGCTGGGTTTATTACTTTCCCAAAGTGTACTTGGAGCTCATCTCCCAGTTGTGTCAGTTTTTAGAAACAAAAGAGAAACTCAGTTATCTTTAAAAAGATCAAATGCATAGAAGCAAATCATTTCTCTTCTCAAGTTTGAAATATCCCACACAAAAGTCACTTTCTTTACCTTAACACATACTCAGGCCCATTGCCACCAACACGCTGCTCAAACAGCACCTCCAGGTGTCCAAATGCCATCATTCACTTACAAAGGATGACCAGGGACTTTGCTTACAAGAACAGAAGTCATCAAATATGTTCACATTACCTCAGCTGCTTCGTAGAACAGCCCTCTGTCTCGCTGCATCATAACTACAGACACATTCTGTTCACATACAGAAGCTTTAAATCCAACGTCTCCAGTGCAAATTGACTTTTAAAGCCTCCCAGTACGAGCAGTTTGCTCCCATAGTGGCTTTGTCCGATGAGGACAAGACTCTTTCAGTTCTACACAGCTAATCTTTAACACCAATACAACAACAATACAAACTTACTTGTGCAACACTGTACAACAATTACAAACACACACAGACACGCACGCCCCACCTTGTCCTTTCCCCTCTGCAGTCCCTGAGATCACCTCAAACTTAGCACAAGGCATTCTTTTCAACACAAACACAGCTAACAGAAATTAAATATACCGAAAAACCAATGCAAACCAAGCCATGGTGAAGGCACATTCTGGGAGGCTCTATCTTCAAAAGAAAGAGTCCAGGAGGGAGAGACGAGTCTCAGCGAGTCAAGGGTAAGTCTGCAAACTGGACCTGGAGAGTTCAGGAGAGTGGCGGCCGTAGGGGTGAATTCTGGGACATATGGAGTCTCAGGGACACAAAGTAAAGACATAATATGCAGGGATGCAAACACATCACATGTGAAAAGGCATTCTGTCACAGCATGACATACATCCAGATAACATCAAGACAACACAGATAAAATAAATTAAATTTAAAAACTATTCGGTCTTTTCCGTTTTGTTTTGAGCTTGTCAAATTGTGGCCATAAATCTGTTTGACCTCATTTTGATTTTCCCATGTATATATGAGGGGTCTCAAGAAAGAATCATCAAAGGGAATAATATTGAAATGGAGAGAAATTGTTGGACAAAAAATAAAGGAGGACGCACGAAAAACCATTAGCCATTGTCCAACGACAAAACAGACTTTTTCACTCTAAAAAAGGTGCCTTTCCCTTCCCAAACAAATAATAGGCTGTGACAGTGACTAGTTTGCATCCCTGTATATCAGTTCAGAAAGCACCTCTGAGGCAAATCATCCAGCCTGTAGTGTCTAATCCACAGCTCCGCGTCCAAATATGTTCCCAAATATGCTTCTGTTCACTCTCAGCAGTCTTCCCACAGACCGCTATTTACTTAGCATTATCTTCCCACATGATGAACAGTCCTTCCACGGACTTCTACATACTCTGCATAGTCTTTCATCAACTCACTTGCATTTGTTCTGACAGGTCTCTTCACTGTCTTCATTCTGTGTCCATCCATTCCCTGTGAACGGATGTAGTGAGAGTAGTTTCCAACTACAGGAGGTTAGGCAGTAGGTCAGTTCTGATGTGTGAGCCTGTTGCATAGCTGGGAGGAGAGGAAGGGGGGAGGAGGAGGAGGAGGAGGAGGACTGTGGGAGTTCATCTCTCCTATCCAGCTCCTAGTTTTCCTGTCTCAGCTGCTCCAGGACTTGCGGTTCTCCCCCCGGCGTGCAACAATGGCTTCTCCTCTCAGGATGGGGACGTGGGCAGGAGGGGCAAAGTTTCCTGTCCGCCGACTGGTCTGATCACGACAGGACAGCCGGTCTGGGCGGACCAGCACCCCGTAACCTGGTTTACAGTGGAAATACCGTTGACCTCCGACTGAGCCGTCATTCTTACCTGCAGACAGAAAACACTGAAGGTCATCACCATCCATCAGAAGCCATTTAACACAATGGTGGAGTCAGGTCCACCAATCAAAGGCATGATGAGTACCGTACTGCATAAAGGACACTGCCAAAAGGTTTCTCATATATTTGTATCATTTGATGCACTGACCCTTTAAATTGTACACCTACCTACAGGAGTGTCCAGTTCCAGCCCCACCCACACTCCATCAGCAAACTGCGTCATTCCCACGTAGCGCACAGTCCCCGCCTTATTGCTTCCTACTGTAACATACGCCCCCTCTGTCAGCCAATCAGGCAGTACGTCGTCATGACTATGCTCTTCATCATCCACCAAGATCTCTAGCCTCTCAAAGCCTTCACCTTCTCCTCTTCCTCCTGAGTTTACCTGCTTCTGTTCGGAGAAGGACATTTCCGTTGTGATGTTGTTGTGATTGGCTGAGCTGTGGGAAACAGGCGGAGCCATGATGGCCATCTTGGGGCCACACTGAGAAGGAGAGGTCACAATATCGTCCCTGTCAGCACCCTGCTGCTGGGGATTTGTGAGTAACGTAGTCTCAGCAGCCATGAGGGAGGAAGACGAGGAGGAGGGTTGGAGAACGTCAGACAGGGTAACTGTTGAAACACTAGTGGAGAAGTAGCCGCTCGACGATTGGCTGAGGGGGCTGAGGGGGGTGGTGTCATGCGGGTCATGCACAGGAAGAGGAGGGACCTCTGGGAACTCTGCTCGTCTGTCTTTGGTTGGGGGCCGTAGAATAGCAGTCTACAGGAAACCATGGTTGCCGCAGGAACAGAAGGACAGACGAGAGCATGCAGACAAGGCAAAACAACAAAACAATAATCAACAATAGTAATCAGGTGCTCCAAAAATGTTACAGTCCCAGTTTGTCTAATAGGACAGAGTCTGGGGCCTTTTATGTGGTTTTTGGGGCACCATTTGCAGCACCTTCTAAACTTTTCTTTGGACATTTGCAGCCACATATTGGTTGGTTGTACAAATAAGGTGTGAGTAAATTACGAGGTCTCAAACTACACATACAGTGAAACACATCAAAACTTGAAGTCGGACCAGATCAAAAACCAATGTGGCACCAAATTTTTTAAAAATTACAGCATGGTTGCAGTAGGCAATTTTTATGTTATTCCAGGTAAAACTTTAAAAGATTGTCTTGAAAAATATGAACCCACCTTCCAATAATTCTAACATATCTGCATGTGCATTAAAGAGGTTCTTGGCTAGCTTTACTGTTACTCCTTACTACACGAAGACATCTCTTTCCATAGTGTACTTTACGTTATAGGGAATAAAATATAAAATCCATCTCCATTTTGTTGTAAACATTAACTCTCAAGTTAAGCTGAAGCTTTCTGAGTTGTGGTAGTTACAGTATTAAAAAAAATTGGAAATTTGGTTCTAAATTAACTTTAATTTAACACTATCATCTATCACTCACAAATAAGGTCTCTAAAAGGGCAGTCCACTATTTTGAGGTCTCTTCCTTATCCCTGACCAATCCCCACACAGCAAAACAACTTGACCTTCAACCCCTGACCAATAAACAGCTAAACTAGAAATTAAAGGAGTAGTCTGGGTTTTCTTTTGTAAATAACCATCTTGTTTACATGAAAAATGTAATTGAATTAACCATTTTAATGTCTTAGTTAGCTCAATTACGTTCAGTTACATAATAACCTAAGCAGTTTAGTTAAGTGCCTTCTTTTCGACAGGGCTGCATAAGGTTTTATTTATTTATTATTAGTTTGAAAAATAATGACAGACATTACTGGAATAGTAGGGGTCAGTATTTGGGATGATTGACCCATCTTTGACTAGTCTGACTCTTGCAACCTTTTGGAAGTGCATGACTAAAATGCTGGAACATGTATGTACATAAGGAACTAATAAAAGCAACAGTGTTTACAACGTGCATATCAGCAAAAATATTAAAGATTTTTGTATTGCCTGTAAGCCTTCAATAAAACCAACAGAAGCAATAAACAGCAGTGAGCAAGTATGGAGAAGGAGGCCGGGGCAAAATCTCACCGTTTCAGTCTTAACTCGGCTGTCGTCCCCTCCTGATGACGTCACAATGCGAGGCACGTGCTGCTGAGTGACAAAAAAGGTCATGACAAGAAAAAATACTACACACATGCACACACATTTGCTCTTTCTACTGGAAATGTACAGGTGGGATGAGTCTTGCAGAATTTAATACCTATTATAGCATAATATAAAGTCAAAGTCTACATACACTTGTAAAGACCATGTATATCATAGCAGTCTTAGGTTTCCAATGACTTTGAGAATGGAATTGTCTATAATGTAATAATTGAAACATGTGTGTCTTTGTCACAAAAAATGATAATGCACTTTGGTTTAATATTAGATTTATCAATGGTCCTCTGGAAACATGACTGCTGGGTCAAAAACATACATATAGCAAAGTTCATAACTGGAAAAGTGTCCCTTGACCATTATCACCTCAACTAAGCACTTTAGGAAGCTGTCCACAAGCTTCTGGTTGCATCTTTGACCACTCCTCTTCTTAGAATTGGTGCAGTTCAATTAAATTTGCTGCCTCTCTGACAGACTTGTTTCTTCATCAGTCGACAGGTCCTTGATGGGGTTTAAGGCTGAACTTAGGGCAGACCAGTCTATAACCAGAATTCTAACTGGATTTAGTCATTTCTTTACCACTTTTGATGTGTGTTTGGGGTCACTGTCTTGTTGGAACATCCAACTATATCCCCCTTTTTCATCATTCCATTTACTTTGTGTAAAGCACCAGTTTCACTGGCAGCAAAACAGTTTCAAAGCATAATACTGCCACCACCATGCTTGATGGTAGGTTGGGTGTTCTTGGGGTTAAAGGTCCTACCTTCTTTCCTCCAAACATATTTCTGGTCATTGTGGCCAAATAGCCCAATTTTTGTTTCATGTGACTATAGAACTTTCCTCCAGAAGGCCTTTTCTTCCTCCATGTGATCAGCAGCAAACTTCAGTGGAATGCTGTGTTTGCTGTGTTCACATCAGACGTGAATTCATCGCGCGTTATGCGCGTATTTGGACGCGTGTGTGCACTGAGTTTACTTGCTTCATTCGCGCGTATAAATCGCGTCAATGAGGCATCAAGATTTGTGTCTCGCGCGAATGACGCGATCCAGACGCCGGATCCATGGGATCCCCAGAGATGCACACAGCTCGGGGAATTCCTCCACCTTCTCCAGAGTAGCCTGGATGACGGCCGCTTCCAGCTCTGTTTTCAGCTGATCCGGACCCAGTTTGACTACCTGTTGGAGAGGATCGGTACCAGGATATCCCTCCAGGATACTAACTGCACGCGCTCGCTGCGTACGCGTCTAATCGTGTCTTCACATTGACTTTACATGTAAATCATTCGCGCGAATGATTTTACTCGCGTCCGGTGTGAACACAGGTGCTGCTTCTAGGTCTTCCTTTTTCTAGCCTCTCAGCTCATGCTGATGTAAAACATGCTTGACTGTGGACACCGACACTGTTCCATCTGCGTCTAACTTATTGCAAACCTGCTTTTGGAGATTCTTGGTTGACTCTTGACTATTCTTACCGATTTTTTTTCAGCAGCAGGTGACAGTTGGCGTTTCTTCCTAGCAGTAACACAAACGTGCCATGCACTTTATACTTACAGTTGAATGCACAGATGATTTTGTGATCAGAAGCTGCTTTGTAATAGCTCCAAGCCCCTTTTCTTACTCGTTCAAGTCATTATTTGCTTTTTAAGATCTGTGCTGAGCTCCTCAGACTTTCCCCATTGTTGTGTTTATGGCTGCATCTAAAAAGTGTACGAAATGGGCCCTATTTGAATGAGCTCAGAGAAGTACTGTAGTCAATTGTAATGACTCATGAAAAGCTAACAGGCCACGGCACTAACAAAGTTTGATTAACACAGCTTTTTACATCACCAACGCTGATAATAGTATGTTTTTGACAGAGCAGATTTTATATTTCCAGAGAACCTGTCATAAATCAATGAAAGAACCAAAGTATATGGTTGTTTGTTGCGACACAGACACGTAGGTATGATTCCATCATAGAAAACACAAGACCACTATGATATACAGTACATGGTCTTGTAAGTGTACGTTAGCGTTTGTTCACAATTGTATATCATATAAATTTGTTATATGTAAGATTTTGACATTTATGCCTCTGAAGTAAATCAGGTCAAAGTTTCTGGCACCTGACTAATTGCCAAGGCAAGACAGAGGGCCTATACTCAATGTCTTTCCCTGGATGAAACCAAGGGATACATTATACTTGACTAGTGCACCTCTGCTGACCTGCTGGTTGTGTGGTGAAGGTCTCAGCTCCTTCTTGTCATCTCGTGCTGGAAACAGAGACTTGAGCAGTTTGGGCATCTGAGGAACCAGCGCTTTAACTGAAAGATAAGAGGCAGCAAGTCCTAAACGACCTGGGGAGGGGAGGGAGGGAGGCGAGGCGAGAAAGATGAAAGACAAGGAGGAGGCAGAAGAGAGGAAGGAAGAAAGCAAGGAAACAAGAGGAGGTCCGGGAGGTAGAGGAGGTGTGACAGATTTAGACAAGGATTTGAAAGCGTGTCCAGAAAATGGCAAAAACCCCACAACACAGTGATAGACTGACAGAAGAAGCTGGTCATAAAACACACACAGAGATGGTAGATATATCTATTACGATATGATTAAAAAAAACATTCACACTGGATTGTGTCGCAGAAATTAGTCAAAAAATATTAATTCTGTTCATTTTCAAAACAGAATTAATCTGAAGAATGTCACAGTGACATGTATCCTGACTGACATGGACAAGAAATCACTATGAATCAGCTCACTGACAGTGAAATATTCTGATTGATCACAGCAGACATTAAAAGGTTTTGGTCATGATGATGAGCGTGCAGAGAGAAGCAAAGAACAAAGCAAAATGAATGGAAATAACTTGCAAATGAGCAGATAGACAGAAATATCACACAAAGGAACACTTCTGCCTGGACAGAAAGGAGCAGATTGAAGACCATGCATTTACTAATGGGAGCAAGAAAATGGTAAAGTGTTTGGGAACATCACACGAAAGGAGACAAGATGGAAGGGCAGAGGAGGTAAGGCAGGGAGGAGCATGTCTTAAAATGAAGGACTGTTGTAACGATGGATGAACCCAGGTAGAAAAAAGAAAAGAGGAAAAAAGAAGGATGGCAAAGAGAGTAAGAAGATGGAGTACTGAAGGTGTATGTCTACCTTGCTCTGGTTCCTGGTTCTGTGGGGGGGTCATGGCGAAGGGAGTAGGGGATGAAGAAGGGGAGGTGGAGTAGGTGGAAGGGGACGAGGCTGGCCGGGGGAGGGTGCGGTGAAATTGAGAGTGCATAAAGATATCCTGCTGACTCTCCCATCGACCCTGAGAAGCAGACAAAGGAGAGATGACAGGGCAATTATTAAACGATCAGAGTCAACATGTTAAACCAAATAAGTCACTGCTACATATAAACAGAATGATGTGACACATTGCTAGTGGATCCACAGTTAAACACAGAACTCTGTTGTTCAAAGTGTGTAGTACCTTCTCATCCAGCAGGCAGGTTGTGGACAGGTCTTGTCTGCTTCCAGACAGCTGAGGGATGGGATGAATTGAGAAAATCCTGTCATATTGCCATATGATGTGCCACCATCTCATGCTCTGACATATTAATAATGTATTTCTGTTTTACCCTGTGGACAGAAGGAGAGCTTAGGCTTCTTCTATTACTCCTCCCTCTGGTTGTCAGCTGCTCCTTCACTGCCACCTCCTGAAACACACACACAGCACATTTTTATCTGATTAAAAAAAAGAAAAGAAAAGAAAAGAAATGGTGTGTGTGACTGCAGGCCTGTGGATTACTATCTACTGAAGATTCTGTACAGTTCTTTGAGTTTCTTTATCTACCTGTCTGAGTCTATCCAGAGTGAGGATGTTCTCCAGACTCAGGACACTGCGGAGGTATTTCTCAATGGCAGCCTCGTCGTCACCTGACTGGCCTTTGTGCGCACTGGCAGCAAGTCGGGCCAACAGCTCCCTGTCCTCTGAACCAGGAGTGTCCTGCTGAGACAAAGCATCATGAAGATTTGTCTTTAATAACTGACCCTGCTAAGCAGGACTCTGGATGCCAGGTATTTTTCCAATGCCTTACCCCAGGGATGTTGGAGACCACCTCAAATGTGACTCCACAACCAGGTATAGTGCTGCGGCTTGACATCCTTTTGAGAAAGTTGTGGGCAAAACCCTGGCGACCCGGGTTAACATTGACACAGATCCTCTTTCTTAGCACTAGTTGCATATCGGCAGGGTGGCTGAGCTGAACCACCACTCGAACAGTCAGATAGACGCGCTGCTCTGGCCATGCTCCCCCACGACTGAGCTGAGGACAGTCATGGACAGTAGAGTCCCATGATGCCTCTGCTTTCACCTGTGAATCAACAATCACAGTTAATACCAAGAAAGTTACAGAAAATATTCCCTTAGTGTGCCCAACAGTGCCTCCAAAAATGCCTGCTGTAGGCTTACCTCTCCATCGTAGTGTTTCACAATTTGTAGGTCAAAGAAGTCATCTTCATCCTCCCCACTCAAGGTGGCATCCCAACCTCCAGCCTCAGGGACCTCAAACTGGTCTTGGGAGCTGAGGTCATCAGCTGGGGAAACAATACAGAGACAAACAAAAATATAAAAAATTTAACCCTCGAGTAGAAAAAAAACTATTTGTAAGCATATAGTACTTAGCAAAGAACTTCCATACGTTTGAGGTTCAGAAAGAGGACAGGAATGTGAGTCTCCATGCCTGGCAAAGGAACCCTGTGAACAAACACACATTGTCATTAACACATATGTACATGTTTGTCTGCACATTTGTGCCTCCAAGTGGTAACATCTGGAAATCACAAGGAAAAATGTAACAAATGAAATCAGAGAGACACACATCTTGCAACATGCTCACCATTCAGCGGGTGCTCCAGGAATGCCGCTGCCAGCAGAGGGCACCATAACAGCGTTTCTTTCCTCTGTCAGAGTCAAGCGCCACTCAAGCAGCTGGGCCTCCCTCTCCATGTCGTCCTCTGTCTTTTCTGTACACAACACCCATACTTTAGGCACCTTTTACACTGTAAACCACAAAAATTTACTTGGCCATTTACCTGGCCTGATTATGAAGACACCAGCAAACTCTACACTACTATAATAATGAGAAACAGAAAGTACCTGCTTTGCTAACCAGGCTCTGCAAGTGCTGGTCAAGGTATTCCTGTCTCTTGGTGAGAGCAGCTAACCACTGCCGCCGCAAACGTTCCAGATCTCTTTCCTGTCCAACAAACCACTCAGTTAAATACTGAATGTTCTGGTTCACTTCAGCTTTAAGTTAATTTTAAATGTTTAAGATATAGGGTAAAGAGACAGTAGACAGAGGTGTATTAAACTGGTTTACCTGATAACTGTCCATCTCGTCTCCTTCCTGGTTTGCTGTGGTGTTTCTGATCTCTACACAGCCCACGGACACTGCAAGCATAATCTCTGCTATCAGAGGCATCGTGCCCGAGTCCTGAACTGAACGCACATCTACCTGGATTCGCCTCGACTGACCCTGGACATGAACAGGGAGGAGAAGGTGGGGCAGACATTGAAGTCAGGAAGACAAGCCACTAGTTAGCATATTTAGTAGCTAGATTTCCAGCTGAAGTTTGCTAATTCCCCCTGATGCAAATGGGTTGGCTGTGGTTAAGTCAGGGCTTATCCTTACCTGCCGAAGCTGGAAGATTCCCCCAGTCCGCACATCTCTAGCAGGGACCACTTCCACAGGGACGAAGTCTCCGTTTTCATTTATCTCCAGGATTTGAATCCATAACTCCAGACGACGTGTTACCTCACTCCACCTGTAAAAACACACGTTTTTCACACGGGCCCCATTTCAGAAAACAGGTTTATTGAAAATTTAGAGTTAGTCAACCCGAATTCCAGGTTTAAATTCTGCATTTAAAGCCTGCTTTCTACAAAGGACCTTGGCATCTTGCTGAATAAGAGTCAAATGTAGGGCGCCCCTATAGTTCACCTAGCTGAACAGGTGACCCATGAACAGGGGCTATAGTTCCCCGACGCAGCGGTCGTGGGTTCAACTCCCATTCACGACCCTTTGCTGCAGGTCTCTACCCATTTTTCTCCCCTTATTCCTGTCTATCTCTACTGCTCTAAAATAAAGGCAAAACGCCCCAAAAAAATATTTTAAAAAAATAAAAAAATAAAAGAGTCAAAGGTGACTGTGGTTGTATCTACCTGTCTCGTAGTGTGCGTGTCTTGGCCTGGATGATGCTGAGGTCCCATAGGGCAGGGTTTCTCCCTGCATCAGCCTGTCTGTGTCCATAGACCTCAATGGCAACTGCCCCTTCTGTGAGGTACTCAATGAAATCCTCAGTCACTGACACTGCCATCTCCTGCAATATCCAAAGAGACCAATGTCATATCAACAACATGTAAGTGACCCATCCTTCACCATTGCTATACATATTTGCACACAACTATGGTTCATCCCAAATGCATCTCGTGAAGGCTTTTAGGTTTGTTGTTACAAGTCTTTTAACATTCTTATCCACGCCACCCTGTTCACCTTGCAGCTATCAAACACCACCATACAGTGAGGGTCCTTGGTGTTGGGTGACGAGGATGATGTGTCAACTTCAGGAGCTACAATGATGGGCTCAGGCTGGTCCCAGAATGAATACTGACAGAAGACGAAGTTGGACAGGTACTGAGGAAGACCAGTGGCTTGCAGGATCTTAATCTGCAGAAGATACACAGGTGAAAAAAACTGATTCTCTTCTATAAAGAAAACTAAATATATTCAACATTCCTTGTGGTATGAAACAAAGCACCGAGAATGATTTCAAACCACTATACCCCAGGTCTAAATAACACAGTGTTCTACTGTCTGATGAGCTGTGTGTCTCACCATGCAAACCAGTTTGCGATCTTGAACTTCATTGTCTTGGTTGTTGTCAGATTCATCTCCTCCAGCCATGTTGTCCTCTAAGCCTCCTCCAACCCTCACAACCTCCACATGCAGGCGCCCAGCAACCTGAAGATCAGAAATTAAAACAGAACAAACAGACTTTACCCCAACTATACTTGCCACCAGTTCTACTCTTTCAAAGAACAAATAATAATGAAACAGACATAACATCTGTAGTACACAAAAACTAAATAAAAAAGCCACTGGATACATAATTAAAAGCTGAATGGTGCCAAGGACCTATACCACATCTGAAAGTGTTCATTAGAAAAACAAAACACCGTCTGAATTGTTCAGAATTGTTCACTGAGGCATCACTAGTCACTCAGTGAAAGAGCTTTTGAGTCTGTTAAAAACACTGTGTAATGAATGGCTTCCAAGACACAAAACCATCTTTAAATTTAGCCCTAGCTCTCTTTTCGACAGTAATCTCAAGTGAGTTTGGATTAAGGCCAATCACAGCCAGCCTCCTAATCACCTTATTGATCCTGCTTTTGTCATCCACAGTGATGCTTTCCCCTCCAGCAGAGAGCAGCATAAAAGAGGACACTGGCTAACATAAAGCATGAAGCATGAAGACGCTTGTTGCTAATATAAAAGGATGATATAAGCCTGCTCAAGAAGAATAGTCAGTTGAGTCTTTTTTATTACAACCTCACTGTTCTTTTTCCAGTATATTTCACTGTTCAGACAGAAAACAACGTATTTGTTAGTTTGGACTATCTCTATGTACTGACACTTAATCATCACTAGGAAGACCTCCTGTTTTTGCTGTCTAAAATCAATAATGGTCTTCCCCACATTCATTTTTTAAAAATTTGTATCACCAGCTGACAAATAATTCAAACTCCCTTCTGCAGAAGAGGTCATTGTCTTGGTTAAGTAAACCCAATACGGCAGTGTCGTCCAAAAACTTCTGAATATAAAAAGACACCTGAGTTTGCCCATAGTCAGTGGTGTAGAGTGTGAATGAACTCTCTAAGACCGAGCTCCTTGTCATCCCAGCCAGTCCCTCTCTACAACAAGAAATTAACATCCAGCTTGATTCAACCCAACTCAAACCCACAAAATCTGCCAGAAACTTGGGTGTCATGATTGATGACCAACTAACCTTCAAGGCTCATGTGGCCTGTGTTGCTCGGTCGTGTCGATTCGCTCTGTACAACATCAGGAAGATCAGACCTGTCCTGTCTGAACATGCAACACAGCTCCCGGTACAAGCTCCAATAATATCATGCATTGACTACTGCAACTCCTTACTAGCAGGCCTCCCTGCATCCACAGTCAAACCTCTGCAGATGATCCAGAATGCAGCAGCACGTCTGGTTTTCAACCAGGCAAAAACAGCACGTGTCACCCCGCTGTTCAGATCACTTCACTGGCTTCCAGTTGCTGCCTGCATCAAATTCAAAATCTTGACACTTGCTTACAAAACCACAATGAGAACAGCTCCCTCCTACCTGAACTCTCTCATTCAGATCTACACTCCCTCTCGCTCACTATGCTCAACCAACAAAAACCGCCTAATACAACCACTGCAACAGGGCTCGAGGTCATTAGCTAGACTCTTCTCCTCTGTGGTTCCGCGGTGGTGGAACGAGTTACCAAACTCAGTTCAATCTGCTGACTCCCTCTCAGTCTTTAAGAAAAGACTAAAGACCCAACTCTTCACTGAACACTTTTGCACTTGACTGCCCGAAAACAAAAAACAAAAATCAAACAAAAAAATTAAAAAATCCTATTACCTCCCTACACCCTGCTATTGGCATCAACGCCTTATCACACTTGAATTTTTTCTATGGCACTTATCTTTCTTCTGACTAGATCCTTGCTTGTGTTGTATCTGCTCTCAGATGTATGTCGCTTTGGATAAAAGCGTCTGCTAAATGAAATTGTAGAATTGTAGAAAAGGGAGATGTATCCATTTCCATTGGGCCTCCTGGTTTAGCTAAGATAATGTCATGCTGTTATCAACCTGATGGACTAGGTGAAGATAAGAGATCATCTAAGACCCAAGCAATAGTTGTGTTGTGCAGTTTAAAATTGAGTAATTTGTTAGCAAAAAGGTGTCGATGAAAAGATTAAAAGCACTAAAACAATCAAACAACAAAGCACTAACAGAGCTAGGTCTGGAGGAGTTGAAATGTTGAAAAAGGTGTTTCTACCTCTCCCTTTTGATTGATGATGGGAACAGCATACTGCAACTTGACATCGTAGAACAGACAGGAAAGGAAGACGTTGGCAACACCTATCAGACTATGGTTTTCCTGCTCGTCAAAGAATGGGTCCGCTCGACGAAAGTATGAGCGCATTACCTGGACATGGAAAACAGGAGAGTTTAACAGCAAATCGGTCTTATGATTTTAGTAGCTTATGAATCAGAAACCCAGATTTCTCATTACAATTTTTCTTTCAGCTCAGGACCATGACAATGTTGAGGGAGGGTACATTAATAACCTCATATTCTCCCCATAGCTGAAAACACTTTGCACTGAGGTCACAGTACACTTAACATAATAAACCCTAACTTATTTGTTCTTCTTTCTTAAATAAGTTTGTGTTAAGCTGACTCACAGGGTCGTCCTGATGATGGAGGTGATAGTCCTGCCATTCCTGGTACAGCTCTCTCATGTCCACCAGACGGTTCTCCATCTTCTCCAGACTCCAGATCTGTTTCCCTCGACAGCGTCGTCGAACCTGAATTGCTGGCTCACTCAGCACTGCATCCCTCTACACAAACACACACACACACAACAGATGTATTTGGATTATGGGCAGTGGGAAAAACAGAAGACAGGACACCCATGCATGAGGTGGTAATGTTTGCATGTGAGACCTTGCGGTTTGCGTTGAGGTTGTCTGATGGGATCTGCAAAGTGACTCTGTATTCAGTGTGTCGCTCCAACTCCTCAGCAATGAAACATGCTTCTTGCACAAGGAGGTTTGCTCTCACTATTTGCTCCCTCAACCTCCGCAGACTCCTCACCAACACCACCTCTCTGCAGGAGGACAGGAAGAGGCAGACAAAAAGGGGAGACAGAGGAGGGATGAGGAAATGTTAGGTTTGCATTTGTTCTTTAACACAACATGCACACGCACGCATGCACACAATTTCTCTGTCCCTTCTGTTGACATAATGCATTCCCTAGCCACTTGCCCTTAACCTACTGCTAACCTTTAATGTGCAAGCAGATTTAAACTCTTAGAAAGCAGTCTGGATCTATTGGGACCTGAATTTGGTCCCCATGGTCCCAGGAGGTCCCCATGGGTTGGTGTGCAGCCAGTTAGAAGTCCCCAGAGGACATAAAAAACAAAAACAAACACACACACACACCTGTCCTCACTCCACTGCCTCAGTCTGCTCTGGGCGCTGGATGAATGGGTCATCCCTCCCATACTGAGTCTCTCCAGGCTACGGTAGTGAGACTGCTGTCCTGGACCTTGCTGGCCAGACGTCAGCCCTCCAGACTGGCCTGTGGACAGACGGTCTGGGTTGAGCTTCTTGCGGAGCTGCTGGAGTTCCTGCTCGTACATCTGCCTCTGTCGCTCCAGAGCAGAACGTTTCTCCTCTTCATGCTGCCTCTCCAGAGACTGGAGGACTGCCTGCATGGGGTCTGACCAGACACAACATAGAGGAGTCATTAGACATAGACAGGAAACTATAGGATTGATGTTCTGCCTAGCAGGAAATCAACATTGCATCGTCTTAACACAGCTTACCATTGTTGCCCAAGGCCTTCATCATGACCTCTGTCTGAGCAAACTCATAAGAGAAGCTGACTTCACTGGACACCTCACTGGCTGTGTCACCGTCTGCATCCAGCTGTTCATTGCTACCACTGTTCTTCATTACACCTCCCTCACCCTCCTCATCTTCAACTGCACGAGAGCGGCGCTTAGGCAGATTGATCCTTGAGGTGGGATAAGCACGTGTCAACTTTATTACTTCCAAGAGTGAATAATACAAAACAGGATGATTGGATATGAATAAAAACTGGAGATAATGACGAGAAACTGTGTGTATTAAAAAGAGGTAAGAAAATCTAAAATGAATGTCAAATGGTAAATGATGTCAACACAATGCACTGACAAATATTTTCCATCATATTCATGGAATCTATGAATGAATTTGAAAAAGATCAGAGTCATTTAAAAAATCTAAAAACAATAAGGTTACCTAAAGAAGTGGTTGTTTCCCCAGAGGATTCGGTCGCCATGATGAAGTTGCAAAGCGCTGGTTACTGGAGAACCATTAACACATGTCCTAAAACACCAGCAAACAAAGCAGTAACATTAGCTCACAGTGACATTTTATTTTTAAAACTTGAAAAAGAAGCAGTATGAACACACTGATGGCAACAATAACTCTAGAGGTAATATGACATCAGTGCTGGTAGTGCTCGTTTGTTGTTCCTCCCACAGAGCTCTTAAGACAGAAACATTTTCCATTTAGCCTTGGTCGTCATCATGCTGAGCTTTCCCTCTGTTACACTGGCATGACTTACCGAGCATTGCGGTGCGAGGTAAGGATGACAGCAGCGTCTGCCGTTATATCGATGACACAGTGCTCTGCCTGGATACCCATCCCACACAGCTGGATGTCCTGAGAGTCTGCTGAACCCACTTTTGTGTGTTCCTGAGACACAGTGTTCAACATGTTACAATCTGTTATCAGCTGAGTCAGACAGACACATTTTAACAGAGTCACATCTAATAGAGCAAAGCTTACCAGGTTATAAAATGTGTGTGATTTATGAAAGAAACAATCGCAACAGACAAACTTTAGTTACCCCTTGCAATGACGATCTTAAATTTGTCTGTTTTGATCTCGCCCATCAAGCAGTAACGTGATTATTTTTCATCAAAGCTGTTTTGTGCTTCTGACGTCAAATAATATGTAAATATATACACATTTTTTTTCATAAGCACCGTCACATTACAACCAAATCCAACTCAGCCAATTCTAAAAACAAAACAAGTCAGTTTCTATATTCTAAACGTTTGTAAAGATTTTCTATGACTGCTCAGTTCAGATGTCTACAGAGCAGAGGGACTCGAGGTAGTATAAAACACGTCATTAATTATAACACAGTTGCGGCGTTAATTAAAGCATGATGAGCAAAGTATGTGTATGCACACACCTTTAGGTAGTACACAAGCAGTTCATTGAGGGCAGGATCAGCATTAAGGTTGACAAGAAAACTTTTATCATCTCCAACTTTAATCCCTGAAGACTGAAGAGAAATGCCCAGACTCTCCAACTGCTTCTGGCGCTCCTACAAACACACACATAGAAAATCATCATATTTATAAATTGAATAAACCAATCTAAACATAATGTTCAAACCCAAACAGAATCGATTTCCTACTGCATTTTGAATGGGAAGACTTCCAGCAAATACCCATAAACAAACAGGAACTGATTTTGTAGAATAGCTCAATATGTTTGCTTTACCAGTTACTCTTTCACATGGTTTGTGGGTCTTACCTGTGCAATCTCCTCAGTTTTGCGGAGTTTCTCCTCCCAGGTGATGGTCATCTCTTGAATCAATTTTTCAGACTCTTCCAGACGCTCTTTCAGCTCTGGAGCTTTCAGAGACTGGAGAAAAGACAGCTGGTGGGAACAGAGGAAAGCAAATATTTCTACATTGTGATTTCATAGCTTGTGAAGACATCTCACCTCTGCCTGGGTCAGCTGTACTCGTAGTTTCTCTACTTCCTCCCGGAGCTCCCTGATGATGCGAGCATTGGGGTCTTCATTGACAACAGCGTGATTAACAATGTTCTTTGCTCGGTCAGCATAACGCAATGTAGAAAGTGTCTCCTCATAATTGTCTGCTGCTGGACTCACAGTTGCAACCATTGCTGTGCGACTGTTGCCCCCCAGGCAGTCCTGGAAACAACATGAACATGAATGAAGGAGAAAGACAGGGAAATGAATGGTACCAATTGTGAAAAGATAGATATTATATAAGAAAATAAGAAAACAGCACAAACTAATCAAAGGTGTTTGTTCCTTTGTCTCTGGTGGACATCTACTGTGTATTTACCTTCAGCAGCCATGTCAGAACAGAGTCTCTGTAAGGAACAAACTTGGTTTTGTTCTTGGCAGTTCCCTGTTCAGCCAGAGCTGAGATCACCAGACCCAGCGTAGTGAGAGACCTGGCAAGTACACACAAAGACACACAAAAATATTAGGGTCAAGTGCTTTTGATTTCCTTTCACGTACCTGGTTATGGGTTTATATCACAGTCTTATTCTCATCTCTATCCTGGGATGCTTTGACATTAAACTTTCTTTGTAGGTGTTTTCCAGACAGATGCAATAAGTACCATTATATGCTTTTGGTGACAGCTGTGTTAATTTTGTCATGTCGAGCAAGTAATTTGTGTACACTTTAAAAAGAAACGTGGTTCAAAAGTCATGAAAATACCAAATACTTAGGGCATATGCTTTTGTACAAATTTACAACTTTATTTGCAAATGATCAAAAAAGAAAGGTATGGCTTGTGAGATGACAGTGTTCTGTGGTTAGAAAAACAGTTATGAAAGTAACACTGCTAGTGTGAAAACACCTGTAGACTTTAAGTGTGTGTTTTTTCTGTGTTTAACTGCTTCTGATTACTTGTTGATGTTGCTTCCCTCCTTTAGTCGCTCTCCTGCTGCTCCAGTTTTTGCGGCTCGCTCACTTCCAGCCAAGTCTACCAGACTCAGCCGACTCACCTTCTCCCCGCTCGTCTACAGAAAAAGAAAAAGGCAAAAAATCTGAACATTGTTCTATTCACGACTGCAACCTCCTGTGTATGAGAAGAAAATGCTTCCAGAATGCAGTTTGGATGGAGACGCAGCTCCAGCAGGGGTTTTGCAGCCTGATGTTGGTTTAGGATTTTTTTTCTGTCCATATTCAAATGTAACCAGATTCTGTTCTCCTTCTGACTATTCATTGGTATGCCTTATTCAGGGTAGCAAGTCATTTGACAATGAGCTGTGGAATGTCCAAGCTGGTCTGCAAATTAAATAACCAAAATAACCAGGAGCTGCACTATAGGACACTTATGCACATATGACTCAACAAAACCTGGTGACAGCCCGGAAAGCAATAACATGAAGTCTCACCACCAATGTTGAGCCATTATTCACAAGGAGCCCCAACATCAATGCAATCATCCACCATATTCTGAGCAGCCTTCAACCGAGCACTCCTCCAATTTCCAAGGATTAGAGTTATAAACAACAAGGTGACTTTGTCAGAGACCTTCCCTCATCAGGTTACTGTTAAATGCATTTGTGCCATATGATTTGGTCCACTCTTACTGACAGCACATCTTCTAAGTGTTTCTCTGATTATTGTCATTCTGCCATCCAGGTGATGCCATCATCTTTCAGTTTCTCATTGACAGCTTCCCTCAGTGTCTTCCCAAGGGCTGTTGAAGAGGTGGATATCACATTCCTATCTGTACTGGGCCGGATCCACTCCTGACCATGTCTGACAGATCAGCAGCTGACAGGACAGAATGTAACACCTGGTCACCGCCTGCTGTGACACCGAAGCAGCACGTGTGCCAAACATCAGCAGATGCCCCACTTTGGTCTCTCTCGAAAGTGAATCTGTGCAACCATGTACTTCTGTGCCTTTTGATTTATTTGATATATTTCAGACATGTCAAAATACCATAAAGGCAAGAAATTGAAACAAATCCCAAAAATGAATAAAACAAAACAAAAAACTTTAAAATAATGTCTGAAAATGAGTAGAATGAAGTCTGATGTCATGAGATGCTGCTTCAATATTTCCACATAATGTTCTTTCCTCATGATGCCATCCACTTTGTGAAGTGCACCAATTCCTCCTGCAGCAAAACAGCCCCACAGCATGATGCTGCCACCCCCATACTACACAGCTGGGATGGTGCTCTCAGGCTTGCAAGCTTTCCCCTTTTAACTCCAAATGTAACAATGGCCATTATGGCCAAACAGTTCAGTTTTAGTTTCATCAGACCACAGGACATGTCTCCACAAATGAAGGTCTTCGTCCCTGTGTGCATTTGCAAACTGCAATGTGACTTTTTTATCTTTCTTTTGGAGTAATGTCTTCTTCCTCTCTGAGTATCCTTTCAGCTCATGTCGGTACAGGACTGGCTTCACTGTGGATAATGACTCTCTCTTACCAGCTTCAGCAGCATCTTCACAAGGTCTTTAACTTTTGTTCTGGGGTTGTTACGGACATTCTTCACCAAAACCAAAACACTTCATCTCTGGGATACAGAACCCGTCTCCTTCCTGAGTGCTATGATGGTTGGACATTCCCATGGTGTTTATACTTGTGTATAATTGTTTGAACAGATGAACTTGGAATCTTCAGGCATCTGGAAATTGTACCCAAAGATGAACCAGACTGTGGAGGTCTACAATCCTCTTCCTGATGTCTTGGCTGACTTCTTCCGATTTTCCATGTTGTCACAAAAGAAATCAAAATCAAATCAAATCAAATCAAGTTTATTGTCATTTTGCTGTACATACACAGTAGTACAGGCAAGATGAAAGAGCGTTTCTTCAGGATTATTCAATTAGCAAGTTTTGCGGAATGCACGTCTGGGATAAACAAGACACTAAACGTTCACTCTCGCTGTCTCCTGAAGGGGCCGCTGCCCCCATGTGTACTGCCATCACGTTGAACATGGCCAACCTCTTCAGGTCCTGGTATGTCTTCAGGGACACAAAGACACACACGATGGTGTGACGATGGTGAAGCCATGGATGCTGCCCAGAGCTAGCTGCCTGTCATGGAGCCATGCTTCTGTAAAAGCAAACACACAGCAGTCTTTCCACTCTCTGGAGGTTTCTCCCAGTAAACGTAGCTCATCCAGCTTGTTGGGAGTGGACACTGGAGAGTAGGAGCGACGGTATTGCTGGTCTGGAGGGGTTAGCCTTTAGCCTAGCATGGATCCTGCTGGTCTGGAGGGGTTAGCCTTTAGCCTAGCATGGATCCCGGCTCTCTTCCCCCTCTTTTGTTTACATTCCCACTGTTTGCGCTTCCTTCTCTCTCGGGTAACTGCCGGCATAGTCTCCAATTGGACTCCGCGTTGGCGCAGCATGTCCAAATCACAACCCATCCATCCATTATCTATACACCGCTTAGTCCTCACTAGTGTCGCAGGGGGCTGGAGCCTATCCCAGCTGACTTAGGGTAAGGGGAGGGGACACCCTGGACAGGTCGCCAGTCTATCACAGGGCCACACGTAGAGACAGACAACCAAGCACACTCACATTCACACCTACGAACAATTTAGAATCACCAATTAACCTCAGCATGTTTTTGGACTTGTGGGAGGAAGCTGGAGAACCTGGAGAGAACCCACGCTGCACGGGGAGAACATGCAAACTCCACGCAGAAAGATCCCGGTGCCCCGACCGGGATGCGAACTGGCAACCTTCTTGCTGCGAGGCAGCAGTGCTACCAACTGCGCCACCTTGCAGCCCCAAATCACAACCGATCGCCGCAATTCCAGCATCGTTCACTGTCCTGACATCCAACAAAGCCTCACGGCCGCAAGTTTTGCAGACTGAACATCTGGGATCGGCAAGACACTCAAAACGTTCACTTTCGTTGTCTCCTGAAGGGGCCACTGCATCTATGTGTGCCACCATCACCATGATGAAACCCCAAGAACACCTTCACTGTTCTACATAATGATATTTTTCAAGCAATCTTTTTTGCATATTTTCTTAAATTGTTTTATTGTTGTACTCATCTTGAGATCATTGTCCAGACCATTCTGGAAGTTTACCCATGAACTGATAATCATCTACACTTGATTGTGGTACAAGCAAATGGCTTTTTTAAAAATTGAAATTCCTGTTCATTCATAGTTTCCAATGTTAGTTTTAAACAGCTGCTGTAGGTTATCAGGGAGTAACTTCTTGTTTGCTGTGAACAATATTTGCACAGTCCTGAAATTAACTAAAAAGTGTTTGTTATGGAAAAACAATATATTGGTCATTATATCCTAATTATATACTATCCTAATAGCATTTTATGTAATACTTTTACTGTATAAAATGTAATATTATACTACATATTAATACAATGATATGTTATGATATATAACACCCCACATGTCTGCACAATAGGTCAAGTACGGTAAAAATTGTGAACAGTAAAATTTTACAAAAGGGTTTTGAATTCAGAATGTGTCTTTCACAGTAATGAAACAGTTTTTGCAAACTAGTTTCATAGCTGGACTAGTACAGCTCCGGATTCCCCACAGAGAAGCGAATTATTCAAAAAACAAGACAGGTATATCTGGAACAGAGCAGAATAAAAAAGGACATTTTTTAAAAATAGAACAGGGCTAAACAGAGAGCAGACACAGAGCTGAGGACTGTGTACAAAAGCCAATGAGAAGCTGTCTGGTGTAATTCAGCAATTACAGCTCCTTCCTTTCTGATTCTTTCTTATTTATACTGTACAGTATGCAGACACTGTTCTGTTGTGTTTCCATTCAATTTTTAACATACAGCTGGCTAGTAAAGCAGTGACAAGGAAGAAATACTAGTCAATGTGGCATTTAATTTATTAACCTAATAATGGACTTTTTAACCAGACCAGCAGGCAGGACATGCAGTTCATCAGCCTACCTGGCAGCAGCTTTAAGGTTAAAAAAAAAAAGACAACAAGTAGAACAATAAAAGTCATTCCTTAAATATCTTTTTAAAAATCTGCAATACACTAAATTGTGGTTTCAAACGCACTTAGCAATGCAGGGAAAAAAGCACAGCAAACAACTGAGAATTGGTGGCAAATAAGGTCAAAGTGCAAACCTCTGAGGGGAGCATTAGTTTGGAAGGTCTGAGCAGGACATGCTATTGAATCCTGTGATGAGTCAGAATGACTAATCCGGCGATGAGTGACTTTTCTACCTGTCAAAGGTTGCTTTTATTTTTTAAACATCCTTTCATTGCAGTTCCCCTACCACCAACACTGGTTGGGCCATTAGGGGGCAGAGATGAACTCCTTGTGATGATCTACAGCAGGGATCTCCAACTCCGGACCTTGTGAGCTACTGTCCTGCAGGTTTTAGACGTTTCCGTACTGCAACACACCTGACTCAAATTAATGGATCATTAACAGACTTGTTTAGAACTTGACAACAAGCTGTTGGAGATCCATTCATTTGAGTCAGGTGTGTTGCAGTACGGAAATGTCTAAAACCTGCAGGACAGTAGCTCCCTGATCTACAGTCACTGTTCGTCTGAAGCTGGGGAGGGTGGTAAGTTATTTAACTTGAAGAAACAATAATCCTGAACTGCATGTGAAATATTGAATATGTTTAAATGAGGATTTCTTCATTGACGGGATATATACCACTTACATTCTAGTACAACCACAACAGACTTTGGTAAATGCTGTTTTTGGGCCAAGAAACAGTATTTAGCAGCACCAAACGTATTTTTGCATATTGTGTGCGCAACAACACTTTGTTGTCTTCCACACTGCGATTTCTAGTCCAACATCCTTCATGACTGCTGCTCATATAAATGCTACAACCAACACGACAGAAACTCACAGAACGTTACTCAATTGCACTGAAATGGAGTGGCATCAGGCCTAGTGGGCATTACTGACAATAGAAGGACACATCAGCTATGTGAGTCACTCACTGACTACAAAGTTTACACATTAGCTGTTTTTTGAGCTTGATGAACCATACTGACTGACTGTCCCACAAACTTAGTGACTGACTCTGGGTGTGCCTTGAAAACAGAGCAGGCAGTATCAGCTGACACACTCACAGTCACGCCTGTAAATTATTAACAGGACTCGTTGGGAGCAAGTTTGTCTGGAATGAAGAGCTAGGAGCGGGAGAGACAAAGTGGGTTAGTGAGGATGGAGATTCAGTCATTCAGGTCTTCGAGTGCCTGGTCAGACAGCTGAACTGACGTATCCCATTTAGCAACTACCTTTTCACTTGCCAGCTGCATAAGTTGACTGATTAAAACCTTGCCAGATACTGTTTCCACAGTCAGTGTACACACAATCACACAAACAGTGTACCTTTGCGCAGGTACAGACAATGATGTTTGGATTCTGCTGACACAGGAATCACACTATTACAGTATAACTAAAGACAATATTGTGGTAAATTCTGGTAATAACTTTTTAACAAAAATGACAGAAGCAATATCACGTCCAAAATCAATTCAACAAGGACTTAGCATTTAAAAATTCCCCACGAAATGTTGGTGATTTCTAGTGCTTATGATTACTCCATTGCCAGACAGATTCTGCAGGCTTGTTAAAGACAGTCTATGTGTGCTTGATACGGCCAACAGAGTGAAGCATATTGGAGAGCTTAAAAGAAGGTGGATGATACAGAAGCCTGAAAGTTTAAGGGTAACATTGAGGCAGTGCTACATCAAAGCACCTTTCAGGGACACGAACTGCTTCTTGCAACACAAGTGAGCACCATGGCCCAACCCTGTTGCTGTCAGCAGGCTCCAACCCTCTGCACTGGCTATGAAGCCACAACAAAAATAATCTAGTCAGCTTTCCAATAGTCAATATAACAAATGAGTGATGGCAAATTTAAGCAATTCTACATCAAATACAAATGGCAATTCTACTACACCTGCTACCAACACCAGTTACACCTACAGCCATTAGCACAGCCTTTTCTTGAATTTTCAGTTTTTTCCTCTTTTTATAGTGAGACTGCAAAATCTGCCACAGCAATTTCAAACCTTATTTTTTCCTTCATAATGTTAAAAAGAAATCAGCTGTGTGTATGTGTTTGTATGGAAATATCTTACCCCAGACTGCAAATCTTTAAGTGTGTGTGTGAGGATGATGTTGAAGACAGCATGTGATCGACTGCTCTCCTCATTCATGTTGGTGGCAGCAACAGTGCGGGACTTATTCCCCTCTGACATCAGAGACTCAATGTCCTGATAGAACAAAAGACAACAAAAAACAATTACATGAAAAATTTGTATTATTCTCTTAATTTGACTCAGTCTGTGTGTCATCTTCTTTAAAGAAATCAGGAATAATATGCAGTACATCCAATGCTTATTTCTATATTTGTCAACCATTATAACTGAAAAAGATAATAGTGCCATTGAGTCTCTTGACAACTGTCATATAAACTACAAAATACAGTCGTGACTTGATAATCCGACACTAAATGTAAACCCTTCTTTTATGTCGGATAGCAAGGCTGTCGAATTGTCAAGATGGTGGTCGAGATACAAGGAGGGCTTGATGCGTGAAGGGTGATTTGTTGTTAATATTTATTGTCTATAGTTGTTATAATAACTAGTGTATTGTTAGAACACTATGCATCGCTGGATTTCACACCTAGTTGACTGGTGCGCTTGTGCATGGGCCCATTGGTTAACATCAAAGCTAAGTAAATCTGCCAGATTGTTAAGTCATATAATATGCCATTATCCTTATTTGTGACATAAAATGTCATGTTGGTGTCAGAATCCAAGGCTGTCGGTATGTTAAGGCTATTTTTTTATGGGTTCTGTTCGTTTTTCCTAAAAACCTGTCAGACAGCAAGGTTTTCGGATTGTTAAAGATCAGAATGTCAAGTCACAACCGTACTATTATTTTTTTCAACTGACACTTTTATAACTAGCCTCTTTCCAGTGGGATTGGTAGGACTTCTGAGCAGAGCGCAGCAAATATGTGAGCGATACAGCTATAAATCCTCAAAGTTTAAAGATCAAAGTGGGAACACATTCAAGTCAGACATTCTGCTCAGGGTCTGGCACACATTCAAACAGCAGATGGAGTGACTGTCATCAGTCAGAATGTGACACTGCTGTACACTGGATATCACAAAAACAAAGTGAAAATTCAATATCACTTCAGTTAGATAAAAGTTTTTACCTTGTAGCTGGCCACCGCTAGTCGAGACAGCCCGTCCACGTAGGGACCCAAAACTTTATGTTCCCTTACCCTCAGAGTTTGTCTACCCCTGGATATTGAATGAGACAAAATAAAAACACAAACAACAAGTGTAACAAGTGTAAACTTGACAAAATGTTAATTGTGGAATGTCTTGGTGGCGAGAATAAAGGCTCTGCTCATTTTTGTAACCACGAGAACTTCCCACAGTTTATACAGACTTATTTAGCACTTTGCTCAATGACTTGGACTCCTGTTTCTAACTTGCTGCTGGCCTGAGAACTTCATCATTCTCTGATCCACAGCAAAGCGCATATGGCTGTCAGATGGTCTGCTTCTCTTTGACCTGATTTTACTGAGGTTAAAGGTCATGTGGTGCATGAGGGTCAAAGGTTATGCTGTCTGGGACAGCAGACACAGACCTTAGAAGCTGATTTACTGCTGACCTGCTGGACATGAAGTGGCCTCCATCAGTGACTGCAGGGCAGAAGGCTAATCTTTTTATCCACTGACCACAGCAGCTGGTGGTACCAAAATCCACAGTTAACTTTCTCTGGTTTATCAGCTAACTTGAGTTTCGGTTAGAGTGTAGCTGCAGGAAAGTAGACCATATAATATTCTCTCCATTGACCGGTTAACCGTGTAGTCCACAAAATGCCAAAAATTCTTTTTTTTCTAACCAGCAGGCCCAAACCCAAAGACATTTAATCCACAATAATACTACACAGAGAAAAGAAATATCATCATATTTTGGAGCATTTTTTTTGGCATTTTTGCAGAACAATTACTTGATTGTCAAAATGTTTGCTGATGACAACTGACCAATAGACAAATTGACTTATCATTGCAGTTCTAAAACATATGCTCAAAATTACATTTAATGCCTCAGTGTTTAATGCCATGGTAGCAGGTTGTCCACTAATTGTAAGGTTGGCAGTTTAATCTTCGGCCCCTCCATGTGCCAAAGTGTCTGAGCAAGACCCTGAACCAAGAGTTGCTCCCAATGGCAGGTGAGCATTGCACGCAGCTCTGCCACCATTGGTGTGTGAATTGATGAATGAGAAACACATTAAAAAGCACTTTCTAGAACCTAGCTCTAAGGGTCTAAGGTGCTACCATTGTATTTAGGGCCTACATTATCCCTGTTCAAGTGGATTTGCAATCAGAAACAACCCCTAAGTGAGTCACCACTTCCTGACGCTGCTGCTGTAATGTCATGTCAAAGGATATCACTGTGAATCAGCTGCAAGGAGCTGTATTTGCATAAACAGGATGCTGACATTGTGAGGACATCATTTGCATTGAAAAGATACTGACATCACAAAGGAAACAGCATAGTGTGTAAAATTGATTTCAATTTGGCTTATGAAGGAGTGAGTAAATAAAATTGCAACAGCTTAACAAAATTTAGTTTTTTCGCTTTTAGATTGACCAGAGAGGCATACGCCCTGCGGAAGACAACAGCATCCTTTTGTATGTAAAAAGGTTGGAAAATTAGGTTGGGGTCATACCCTTTGGGGTCGAGCAGATCTCGGACCTTCTCGTTGTAGATCTCCATGTAGGATACCTCGACAGTGAAGCTCTCCTCCTCCCGCTGTTCCTTCTGGGTTCGTTCAAACAAAGCACTGCACAGGCGGGGAATCAATCCTGGCTGGTCCCCTGAACCCATCATGGTGTAAGACTTTCCTGAACCTGGAAATGCACACAGATATTGAGGAGACCAACTGAAACCGGTATAATCAAAGGTAAATTTAAAAAAAAAAAAAAAAGGTATCAGAGTGAATTTAATATTCCACAGGTGTGCAAGTATTATAANCCAGCTTTAGACTGTCGGTGCCAGATGCTACGATACTGTGGAAGTCAGTCTTACACTGTGCAAGTCATTGTGACTTTTGTGTATACAGTGGATTTCAGATCCAACTGGGTTGGTGTCAAGATTATATGAGAATTAAGAAAAATATTTTCCTTTTACACCCTGTCAACACTGGACGTGTTTCAGTCCTGTTTATCAGTATTCAATCTGATGGGAAAAACACTGTTTCTGGGTATTTTAACTTTAACTTTAGAAGAGAGTCTGTCCAATATTCCAGTCACAACACATCCACAATAACACTCCTCTCTTAATGATTTTAAAGCTTAAAGGCAAGTTGCTATCAAAATAATCATAATAATATTAAGTAGACAGATTTTTTTTTTTTTTGGTATTTTGTATCCAACCCTGTAGTTGTAATTGACCACAGAATAGTGAGATGTCTCACTGCAAATTACCAGTTTGTCCATAGGCAAAGATACAGGCATTGTAGCCCTGAAAGGCATTGTGGAGAAGACTTTCCCCAAGGCACTGGAACACCACCTCCTGACCTGGAATCAAGTGACACACACAGAGAATCATTCTCCATAACAGTCTATGAAATATTTAGTCATTTACAAATAGGAATTACCTAAATTGTAAAACGATGTGGCATTTTCTGTGATGAAAGTTTTTTAAAATAAATTAATCATTTTCATGAACTGACCTGCAAATTTCTCCTTATCCGTCTCGTCCATAGACCAGAAACAATAATCATAAGCAAAGACCTGAGGAAACAGTGAAAAAAGCAGCAGCATGAGGCACACAGATCTTCACCTTGAATTGCCATATATTTTTGTGGCACTCAATGCTCGTGCATGTAATATTTAAATTTACATGCAAACAAGCTACGACAGAATGAGTCTTTCAAAAGCTAAATATCTCTTTTTAACTGACAGTTGGTTAAGGGCAATAACCTAGAGATTATGACAGTTACCAATTAATATTGTTAGTATCAATTAGCTTAACACTGGAAAAACAAAGTTGGATAAAAATTACTTTTTTATCACTGAAAATAGTGTAAACATAGCATGTAGTTTGTGTGGCATTATGTGATTTTTTTTAGATGACAGAGAAAAACCATGGGAAATAATGACATACAGTAAAGTGAAGTGGCTAAAAACAATAAAAGTTTTCTGAGGAACAAGAACTGCTTAAGGGTTTAAAGTTAGCAAATTAAACAAGACTCTCCTGGCAATAAAAGCTTTGAAAATCATTATGTTTTATTGCTGCCTGTATGGTTCCACACAGTTCACAAACTAAGTTTAAGAAACAGCAGCGTCTTTGTTTAACACAGAGATGATTCATAACCATGGAATTAGCTCAGTGCTGAAAATGTCTGCATGTGTGCCATTACCTTGGACTGACTCCTGGTGATGTAGGGAGGGTGAAGGTCCACGGGCACATGTGGGAAGACAGATAGGTGACATTTAGTTTATGTAGTGTGTTTAGCAGTATGTTGGTAGTTCAGAGCTAACATTTTTTCTGTGCCCTAAGCAGAAATGAGAAAGGAAGAGTCAGGAAGAAAAATATCTACATGAGTGGACAGACACAAAAGCCAAATTAGAGCCACTGGCTACAGGCTTTCCTTGTTTTCACAATCACTTTAAGGCACAAATGAATATCGTCTTTGTTTGTGTATGTAGCTTGTTTACATCTTGCTTGTCACATGTCAAATCAACTTCTCAGGGCACTGGTTAAGGGTGTGTCTGTGGGTGTCAGGGTAGGCACTGCATTCATCTCTGAGGGCTTGGAGAGTTGTTCCAGTCAAGGTCTGTGTGTGGGATGGGGGGTGGAGGGGGTTGATGCTAAAGCTGGCAGAGGGTTAAAATAGTGTGTGGTAGAATCAGATGATGGCAAAAAAGGTTACTGGGTCAAGGTCACGCACAGAAATTGACGTGAAGGGAAAATGCCAGTGATGAAAAGAAAAAAGGAAAAAAAACAAAAAAACAAGAAACAGTGACATTTGCAAAGAGAGGGAATTGCTCTCAATATCTGCGTGATGTTTTACAGAAAAATTACGTAAGCAGCCATACACTTCACACATGAACCAGCATACAAACATATCAGTATTATGAACATCTAGCCAACAGTCATGTCCTTTAAATGTGATCTCCTCAGCACACAGACGGCCACTGCCATCTGGTTTCCTCAGCCTAGGACGAAATGTCACAGCAGCCAGAGTGAGCTAATCTAAAGGAGTGTTTCATGAAAATGAAAGACAAATTATTATAAGAAACCATAACGTTATAGAAATATAAACCACTGACTTTACTGTCACTACACACAACAGAAATTCTTTCTCAACCTACTGCATTACTGTATATATTCTCTGACAGATTTGCTGGTGTGAGAACTGTACATGTCTTGAGTATCCCACCTACAATTGAGCTATTGCAACAAAATTATTCCTGGAGCCTAGACATGTTAGTTGGATGTGGTTAACTGTGACCATACACCTTTAATAAATGGAAAGGCAGCATGGCTTTACACAAAGTTTGCACTTGTTTAAGTATGTGCATAAATTAGAGATTCATTTTTGCTGCCCATACTACACACAGATCCTCATGTATGTCCACTGCCCACATCTGTGTCCGTTTGGAAGTGTGTATAACCCTATAGATTAACTCCTCACCATCCAAAAAACCTTACCACCACATCAACAGTTGTGATCTTCATCACAACACAGGTCATAAATAGGATCTGACCCATCCAATGCTAGTGAATCAAGGCTGGAGTAAATGTACTTGCAGTCAGCCAATCAGTCAAACCTCTGAGATCAGCTCCAGGCATGAAGAGGAAAAAGTGAGACCAGCTGGAGATGCATTATTTTTAAGCCATTGTGTGCTGTCAACCAACAACGTACCTATGCTAATGACAGGCCTACTTATTAGCGTGCAAACCTTGTAATTAACTTGTAATTAAATAGTGAGTGTAAGCGTCAGTCATTAGTGGGTCCTTTCAATCACAGGATGACTGGACTGGTTGTCGCCGAGGGAAAAGAGTCCCTGGTAGTGTTAGAGATTCATTCAAACATTTAACTCAAACACAACCTCTGGCAAAAAGAGTCAAATGTTTTGGCATAAACATTTTGTCCAAAGACTGAACGGGTATGCATTTCTCTTAATTCTTTCTTCCGTTTTATTCATTTTAACTTTTTCCCTTGTCATTTTCTTCTTCTTCCTACACGCACACGCACACGCACACACACAGAGTCCTTAAGAGGATCCTGCACTGATGACATATCGCTGAATGCCCAACTTCATACCATAACTTTGCCCTACCTATTAATCTGTCCTTGTCCCTTAGCTCTGTTATTTGAAAAAAAATGTCCCCAATCTAAATATTTCAAACTCATACTGGCCTTCATAAAGCCAACAGTACAAGCACAAGCACACGCGTGCGCGCACACACGCGCGCGCGCACACACACACCTGTTTCCTTTTACCCATGCACATTCTTTATAATCCACCAAAGCTGCAGTTCTTGCACAAACCAGCCTGCAATCTGTAGCGCTTCATATTTCAGTGACGTTCCACTGCTGATGTTCCACTACTTTACTGTGAGAGGAGATAAATGCACAGTAATTCTTACCTGCACTCTAACCGATTCCATTAGCTAATCAAATCAGGATACAATTAGGACCTTGTCTACACCTTATTGTTTTTGACTTCACAGAACCCAAAGCAGTCAGTGTTGGTGAGAGATTTTAATATCTAAAAGCTAGAAGAAAGTTAAAATGTGTTTATTGCATTTACTCTCTAACAGTAAAAGATGCAGTAAGTCGATTCTCTATTTTTGTACAAATGCTTCCATGAACAAAAATGTTTACAGATAATGGGTACAAACGACAATCCCTCATCTACATATATTAATGCTCAAAATATATCAATATATAATAATAAACAGTTGGAGACAACCGGATTTCCAGATATTTGTGTTTCTCTGACTGTTCCTCAAGGCCTTTAGAGCATCCTACATGCCCATTATCTACCCGCAGCCACATCTCCACTTCAGGGATGAAACTAGCGTGGCTGGTTTTGACATACACAGTGATGACAGCTGTCATGGTTGCTTCAAAGGCTGCAGGCGAGGAGGGTCGCCCATGTAGTACACTCAGACGACCATTAACGAAGCTAGAGGCTCCACTGACCAATGAGAAGGGAGAATGAGGCGGTCAGGAGAGCTGTGAACCCGCCTCCCTCGGTCCTCGAACACTTCCATTCGCCCCTCTTCTCTTCGGCCTGCTCCTCTACTCTGATCGCCGTCATTTAAAAAATAACATAATGCATGGTTGCTTCCCCCCCCCCCTCTCTTTCTCTGTTCTTGCATTCTTTGTTCTTTCTCTCTTAGACTGTACCATCCACGGCTATGTAGGGAGGAGCGAGGAGTGGAGGATGGAAAGAAGGCTGAAGGTAGCCAGAGGGTTTAGGGAGGAGAGAAGCTGGGCCTGAGACTGGAATGTTAAGCTGAAGCACAAAGGGCATCAGAGAAACACAGTACATACTGATGACACATGACATGCTAGTGCAATAGGTCCTCACACTGAGAAAATGGCTACATGGTAAACAGCCTGTGCAATTGACAAATGTACACTAAACATCAATAATCAAACTGTTGAATGCCATAGACACAATGTCAAGACAGGACACAGAGCAGTCGGCTGTTTCACCCAGTCTTTCTGTTGTGCTTGCTGTCAGAATCAAATCCAGAAATTTAACAGAGAACCTGAAAACAATTGGAATGGTTTATGTTAGCCATCTTGCCATCATTGGCCAGTTAAAAGCAGAGCAAATTTGACTCACTTCTTAGTTGAAATGCCTTGATATGAACTCTAGCATTCTTGCTCCCTATTCGAGATGTTTAGGCCAGAGACATAAAACTCATAATGCCAAACCTGAGCTCAATGCCAGTTCCACAGACTGAGGCTTCCACCATTTCACACAGTCAAGGTTAGCTTACCATTGCATATTTGAACAGTCTGTTACTGTGCAACTACGATGGACTACAATCCATGGTTGGAAAAGCCTACTACATGGGCAGTGGTGACTATGGTAGCCTCTTCACATATTTGTGAGATGGGCTCGTACAGCTGAAGAATTGTGGATTTATTGATATGTTTACATTTTTATTCAGTACCTCCCCGCTATAGTCCAGACAAACTCAATTACTGCCCATGATGTTCATGGGAAAGTCCAATATTTATTCTGCACCTGAGCTGCAACTGCTTTACAGCAACAAGCTAAGAAAATTAGGCACCTTCTCACCCATTTTGTTCACATTTTCACTCATGACTCATTTTCTGACACCACAGCTTATGAATGAAATTTTGTTCAGCACCTGACTCACAAGTCTTAGATGTCCAAGCTATTGCCACACAATGTTACAAGCATGTGCGTCTATACTTTTCAACAATTTTTAATTTGAATTTTAGAAACTGACGTTAACTTGGTGGTGTCAACTGTTGTCCCACCTGAGTCTGACTAAGGGACTTGGACATTCCCATGCCTGGGTCAACTTGCTGACCTCAACCCTGGTTCAGAAAAACTTCAGAGCAGGAAAAGTCCAGTCAGTAGTCAGTATAGCCTGTGAATTAATGACCGACTCTCCCCTTCACTTCTAACCATGTCATTATGTTACTGGACTGTGAGATACTCCCATCACATGGTTGGTACCAACTGGACAGTTTTGGCATTTCACATCACTTTACATTTAAATATCACCCTTCTATATGAACCAAAACCTTATAGATCCTTCCCTTCATAAAACAGATCTTATTAAGCACAATCAAACTACACATCCATAAGCAAGGAAAACTGGCCTCAACCATTTGCTAATGCACACACACAAAGGATCCAACATCAGTTCAAGGTATGGGGCCACACAGCCTCTTTTGTGTATCGTCTTGGAAACCAAGCTGCATGTGTTTGCTTCGCCGACATCTGACAGAAGACAGATCTTTGTCACAGTGTGCAGTGTGTCAACATCCAGCTTCACTAGTCCAACGCAAACAGCGTCAGGTCATCATGTAAACCACAGTGTCTGATCACACGGCTGTGAAGAGGGTAGCTGTCAGCTTATCAGACAAACGAGTTCAAAGTCCGCTGGCCCTGCAATGTAAACTCTGGTGGTCAGGACATCCCTTGTCCTACCAAAGAGATTCAGAAATTACACGTGCAATTTTAGCACATAGAATGCCAAATAAAAAAATGAGATGCATTTTAGGATGGCAAAAAAACTCAAACAAAACCTATGAAAAACTTGGTGGAAAGTGCACCGAGAGGTAGTACATCATATCATTATTTTTTCTTGTTGGGTCATTTATATGCCTTAAAAAAAGACAGCAGATGCTAAAACTTCAACAGACAAGATCACCACTACAGTGAGTCACCGAGGGTGGCAGTGTGAGAGAATAAAGTCTGCTCTGCTCACTATATCCTGCTGGTGGAAAAACTGAATCAGAGCCACAACGAACAGCTAACAAGTGAATAAAAATAAGGAAAGGTTCTTTAAAATATTTGTGGTGGGGAATTACACTGTTTGTTTGATTATGTAAAGCACAGAATGTCACTTGAGTCCCATGTTGAAAGCAGAAAGAACTTTGTGTTTTAATAGAACATATTTAAAAAATCCAATAATTTTATGTCATTATTTAATCCTGTCTTGGAGCTCAGGCTGCGGTAGAAAGGCAGTTAGATGTTTTCCACTGCAGGACCTTGCTGTCTGTTTGACAGCAGACTTCAGGTATTACTGTTGTAGAACCACGGGAACCACCACACGCAAGAAGTCTGTCTGTCTGTCTGAATGCACTTACTCACCAAGAGTAAGCCCAACAGCAGAAACCATGAACTTTTTCAAATGGAAGTTCTGATTCCCAGCTACCACTAACTATCTGATTAGAATATTAGATCAGAATGGCCCCCCCATTTACCTGTGTAGAAAATAGTGTCTGAAAGCCCAAGAGGAGCAAATCCTTTATTTGTATTTAAACAAAGCTAATCCTGAGCTTCGGCAACAAGTCCTCACAAAAACACCAGTGTAGATGTTTTTGAAAACTGCCTCACTGCAGAGATTAGAAGTCTAGTGCAGCAGACGGTGAATATACAAGGCAAAAGTAAAGGTTCCATAGCAGATGATGAACAGATTTTATTTCATCACAACAGATTTGATTTTCAAGTGAAGCAGTTGCCAAACATTGCACAGGGTTTTGTTACAGCTACAACTCTGGAATTGTACTTTGTTGGCAATTATTTTAACTTTAACTGAAACTATCACCAGATAAATACTACAATTCTACAATTTCATTTAGCAGACGCATTTATCCAAAGCGACGTACATCTGAGAGTAAACACAACACAAGCAAGGATCAAGGATCTAGTCAGGAGAGAACAACCTGGATATGTGCCATAAAACAAGTTCAAGTGTGATAGGATATTGATGCCAATAGCAGGCTGTGTGGGAGGTAATAGGAAAACATTTATTTATTTATTTATTTTCGGCCTGTCAAGTGCAAAGGTGTTCAGTGAAGAGCTGGTCTTTAGTCTACTGAGAGGGAATCAGCAGCTCGAACAGAGTTTGGTAACTCGTTCCGCCACCGGAGAACCACAGAGGAGGACAGTCTAGCTATCGACCTCGGCCCTGTTGCGGTGGTTGTATCAGGCTGTAAAATAGTCAGATTTAATAGCCTAGGACAGATTTATGACGTAAAATAAATTCAAATAGAGGTAGAAATACACGCTGGAGCACAAGCAAGGCAGGTGCATCTTTCAGTTGAAGGTAATCTAAGAAATGAAGCTCATCAGATACTTTGAAATAGATTGATGGAATCAAAAATGTATTAAATGAGCAAATCAGTTTTCAAAATAGTAGGGAACCCTCAAAAATGGCGAATACAATCATTATAAAAGACCTAATATGTGTAATGTTAGCAACCAAATTCTTCCACTTTCACTGTTTTGTGACATAAGAATACTTCTTTCACGTTCAGTCATTCTATGTGGCTTCATTGAAACTTGGTGAGTTATGTTGGTTTACTAAGCCGAGATCCCGAGCAATTTTGCCAATCAATTAAAAATGGGCATCTTCCATTTCAACATCTATAGATGTCGTTTTTGCAGATAAATCAAATAGGTACAGACGAGGTTCAGATTGTCAGCAAACTGCACTCATTTTTTTTTATGGATTATCCATTGCAGATACATCTTCCCAGTTTTATAGAAAAGAAGTCCTAATAACTCAGTTAGTTTAAGCAAACAATACGCACATGCAACAGCCTAACTTTGCATACATTCTCTATGCACCCACTCCAGTTTTTCTCAAGCTTAACAGCCAATTAAAATGCTGAGTTAAAGATAATCTCCAGTGTAAACACCATGTCACTGTGAACTGGACCCAAACAAACAAAATGAAAACAGCATCTGCACACTGAGTGCAGCAGTCACTCAGCCCATCCTCCTGTCGCTTCCCCGCCCCTTTGTCACTGAGAGACAGACAGCAAAACTACAGCTCTGCTCTTGTTCAGTCCACCATAAAAGTCACTGGGGAAAGTTTATGGTCGACAGATGCTCAAGTAAATGAGGCTTTTTCCCCCTCTTGCATCGTCTCTTCACTCAAGGAAGGGGCTTCATGGTCACTGGCAGCGACCCGCAGTTAACCTCCCCCTGTGTTGCCGTGGAAACGGAAGAGTTGAGAAAAAGGGAGGAAGCCAGGCGGCGGGGAGTTACGACCTGACGGAGTAAGGAAAGAGAGGAGCAAAGTGGAGTCTGTCGTTTCATGTATAATTGTCTCTGTCTGGTGCGTCTCTTTCTTGTGTCTTTCTTCCTCTGACACACAGACAACACACTCGCTGCTGCTGAAGCTCAGCCCCAAGCCAACATTATTCACTGCTTCTGATCTGGCAGTCTGCAGTGAACTCCACCAGTCACAAGGACATCAGCACAGCTGGCTTCCTCCAAGATGGCGGGTCAGTAGCCAAGCATGGCCCAATCGCAGATTTTGAACCATTACATAATTACATTCAACAAAAGACTTTGAAGTTTTTACAGTTATAACAGCCCTTTCATTTCAGCTCAGATGGTTCATTTCACAACCTGCACTTCCAGAGTTATTGTAGTAGCAGAGTTTGATGTCTGATCACGTCACCAACATTCCCTTACTCAGACACATATTCAACAACACACACATACTCCTGTTCAGTCCAGTACAACCAAATCTAATACATCTTAATGCATCCTTCATTGCATGGATTGAAAGATTCCAAACTCCACATACAATTTAGCATTGCCCACTAACAGCAGCTGGTTAACAAGATGAGACCGATTAAAGGCAAAGAAAAGGAAACAAGTACTAAATGATCTAAGCTGAAATCCACCTGTCCCGAGGATGAACAACAGGTGGTTAGTAGCTTTCTGCCAAAAAATACATCATGAGGACAAAGGAACATTCCAAACCAATCTGAGACAAGACTTTTTGAAAGATACCAAGTACAAGAAGGACACAAGAACCTTCCAAAAGGCACTGCAGATCTCAGATCACAGGAAGTACAAAACATTAATGACAGCTGTAAATCGGCCTACAAACTGCGTGTGTCTATGCAAGCAGCAGAAAGGAGTGTAACTGGCAGCTCATAAGAATCTACAGTTCAACGGTAAGAGTATGATAATCGCAGTTATTAAAAATTTGCCATAGTGGAACTCTTCCAGCCTATATCTATTTACATGTTGTCACAGCAGCACTATTGAAAGTATGTCAATTGAATTTCCCTTCTGGGATAAATAAAGTATTTTTCATTTCATTTCATTCATTCATTCATGTCAAATTAGCTATAGTTCCTGCTTTCAATCAACTCACAAACTACAACCATCACAAGTTCAAATGCATTGAGCTCTGAAGTTACAAGCTTAACTGTTTAGGTTTTTAGATGTACATTCATAATGGTAACTGGAGATAATCTGTTAAAATGTGTAACTCGAATGTCAAACAAGCAGGAAGCAATTCGATGTGAACTGCCCAACGATTATTTCAACTGAGACCTGCACAAGAATGTATGCTGTCTCTCTCATGAAAACCATGAGCTGCGGAATTAGATGTGTATAAATGAAATTAATCAGTGATGGACACAGAACTTATTCACATTACCAATAGACTTACCTGGAGTCTCCCTTTCCAAGGTTAGCTCCCGAAGGATGGAGAATCGTCTGGTTCTTCACCATTTCCACAACACATTTTGTGTTTAATTCCTTTTCTGTGGATCAGACAGAATATAGTGTCACGGGTCAGAACGCTGAAATCCACAACCTAAACATCCGAATCACATATATTTACAAGAGCAAGTGATGTCTAGAAAATTACTAAAATGGTTTCATATCCTGTAGTCGGATTGACTTGCAAACAAAAAAACCTTTTACAATCATTGGTCTGATGGTTATGTCTTCCTTCCATTAGGGATCAAGAAGGAGGTAAACAGCAATAATTTTCTGTGGAACATGAAGTTCAAACAATTGTCTGAGCAGGAGGTAAAGACAGATTCTGAAAATGACCTTTTACCTTGGCGTAAGCTTTGGGCTAATCAATAAAACGAGTCTTGTCCAGGCTGACACACAGACACACACACTGACACACAAAGACATACACGTTTGTGTCATGATGCAATACTTGGTCTTTGGAACACCAACCGGCTATTTCCACCTCAGCGTAAGGAGCGGTCCTAATGCTTTGCCCAGTCAGGTATTTGTCGCGACAGGATGCAAAAAAAATCAGCATACAATGCTGCCCACTGAGGCTACTTCATTAGGATTGTAGTATTGCCAACTACAATTTCCACAAGTTTCCTACAGCCTCATTTTAAAAAAAGCAAAAAGAACTGTATGTATAAATGGAAGTCATTACCTTTTGCACAAAATGCAAAAAGACACTTAATAACCAAAGAAAAGAATATGTCTGAATTTGTTTAGTTTTTTTTTTTTTAGCATAAACTGTTAAACATTATGTGAGGTCAGGTTAGGTTTGTTAGGAGCCTTGATGTGAAAGCAACCAGTCGAAGCACTGGAAAATAACATGAACCGCAATGAGGCTGCTCACTCTGTCCATTCATCTGTGTTGCCACAGAGACCTTATGATGGTTGTCTACAGACAGGCTGGGTGCTGCCAGCATGTCCAAGGCATCCAGTGTCTGGCACAGCTGGTCATGCATTTAAAAAAACATTTCCCAGTAGGAGAATGCCAGTATTTAACTGGTGAATACCGGCCACGGCATCTTAATTGTTTTTAACAGTCAATTACTGCTCATGCACTTTTACTGTAATAAAAACTACAATACAATTGTGTGGTTGTGGGCTACAAAATACTGAATAACCACAAGTATAAAACAGTTTGTTTTTAACAAAACTGGTCACTATCCATGTGTGAACAGATGGTTATCTTTACCATCAGGAAGCTTTTTTAAGGCCACACAGCAAAACTCAATGATAAATTCTTGCTTTTTAACCTGGATGAGAAGATAAAGATGGTATCACAATTAGTTGCACTCATGTGTTCCCCCTGGCAGGTATATCCTCATAGATCAGGAGGAGCAGCGCTCCTTCAACTCTAAATCTGTGTTTGCTCAAGCACACTTACTGATAATAAATACTGTCCTTCAACTGTGGGACCTTGTTCAGGGTCCCATGTAAACAAGCATCCATCCTGCTCAACCGACCTTTAAAAATGCACCAGAATATATACCAAGATTTCCCAGGCTTTCCTAAAAGATGCAATGTATGCATTACTACAAATACTAACAAAAAGACACATACAGAGTAACTACCAAATTAATTTTTAACAACTTCAAATTTATATCTGGCAGTGTTGTTACACATGAGATGATTCCCAAAAATTTTTTATGCTTTTCTGATCATTTATTTTTGGCAATGCAGATGTATTCATAGTGTACAAAATCACCCCAATCATTCTAAAATGCTGAAGTCTTTCACTACAGATTTATTTAAATCATATGGTGGAAAAATTGTTTTTTCATATTGCAAATTAAATCAGAGAAAAACAAAATATCGCAATGCCAGTTTTTTTCTGATACTGTGTAGGCCACATACAGACTGCAAGATTTTTCAATAGACAACCATGACATAAAACAGATGGCAGTTAATAATCATTTTTTCCATTGTGCAGTAGTCTTGTCAGAACATGCAAGGATGTCAATCATCAGCAAATGTGTTAGGACAGGAAAAACATTTAGTGGTTTCAATTCCCCTCTTCAACAAGAACTGTGTAAAGCAGCATTACACAAGTGTCATTGTATAATATGTAGGCCTTCAGTAGCTTTTTTCCAACCAAGACATGACCACTGTAGAGCAGGGATGTACACATACAGTACAACCGACTAGTGGCGGTGACGAAGACAGCTGCTTACCATGTGCCAAATGCTTCAAGCTTTTCAACAAACAATGCACTACCCAGGCTTGATTAGACTGTACAGACAGCAGTTCCATATATACCTTTCCTCACTGTGCAATGACTTCACCAGATTGCTTAAATAGTTAGGTATGAGTGTGTAGCATCCTTGCTAAACGTCACCTGGCCATACGTGAGCTGTCTGTTTCAGCCAAGAGTATTTCCAGCTGCTTTGGAGGTGGTCAACAGGCTTTTGTATGGTGTTACATATCTATTTTTACATAATTGGAATGTGTTTCTTTTTCTACCAAACATATGGAATGAAATATTTCATTTGGATGTTACAAGCTTCTCCCTTGCTAAAGCAGACAAGTGGAACTTAAAAGCTACAGTCAAAATCATTTCCCTCCTGAGGACACAAAAGGGAATCCCAACCTGAGCAGTTCAACATCTCACTGGAGTATAGCTGTGGCTGTTCAAACCAGAATTTTTTCTTATTTCAACTAAAACCATCTGCTTGTGAGCCTGAACGCTACTGTTCCTAGCAGGACCACAGAGGAAAAGCCATAGAAACTTGGTGTCAAAGGTCAGAGGACCTGAATCACCCTCCAATTCTTCTGCTGTCAGGGATACTACAAAGAAGAAAATGTGGGGTGAGCCAACAGAGACTCAATGACAAAAAGACAGTGAGAGCAAAAAAATAAAGTTAAACAGGGGTACTTACACAGGCATAGAGGGACTGAGTGAGAAAACTTTCTGTTCTGCCTTCTCTTCTTTCACTGCTTACTACATTACCCATGAGCCACAAGTAGTACAGCTGTACTTCCTGCTCAGCTCAGGGGAAAGTTTGATGCAATGTGGTTGAGAGGATCCATGTACCCAGAGTTATCTGCCTCTCGTTGCTCCATAACCAGCTCCCACTTTCCACTGGACTTTCCTCCTGCCCTTCTCTGGGCTGTCGGTGCTGAGGTTTGGCACAACAGGCCTGACATCAGCCAGGAAGCTGACTGGCCGTGGTGTTGCTGTTGCTATGCCTGAGGTTGCTCTGTTCTTCGAAGGCCACAGCCATGGTAACATAGAGCATTATGCAACGTTAGCAAATGCTCATTCAGACTCACTCCCTTCCTGCTTTTGTCCAGCTGGGCAGCTACACCACCTCTCCTCCTCAACCTGGGATACAAGCGGACAGTGGCCTCGAGGTTAAAGAAGCCTGCTTATTATTTCAGAGTTGCAAGTCTGAATCAGCACACCAGCTGGGGAAATATAAGTGAGGAAAGTGCTCTCCCTTAGCTACAGCCACTGTGACCTGAAGACACGGTCGTACAGTATGAGCAAGAGGAAGAGCTGTGACTGAACTGAGCAGCTCTAAGGTGTCAATGTGTGAAGACCTAAATAACAAATAATGGAAACAAAAAATAGCATAGCAGCAAATGTACTGAAGTCTAGTTTGAGTTTTGCTTGTACCTTTGCTGAAGTGACACATGTTGGAGTACTTCTTTGCCCACTCAGAGTTGATTTTGTTTTCGGGTGGATAAAAAAAAAAAATGTATCTACACTGGTAGATTTGGACAGAAGCCCAATTCAGATAGAGAAACTGTCAGAAAGCCGCCACTGAAAATATGGAACTGCTGGTTCCAACATCATTCCCACTGCCTTCAGCAAGCCATTAATTTCCCTATTTGCACCCTTTCCTCAAAATCATGATTGTTTTTTCTTGCTGTGTATTGAAAGATACATGCAGACAGGGTGCAGAGTGGCATTGAACTAGCTTCCCATCTAACTCTGACTTTTGCTTTTAGTGTTTGGAAAACTGAACAATTTACAAAGAATTCTCATTCAGACATGAGGGAGAATGCTCCTCGGTTTATAAAGGTTTAGGGCAGGGGTGTCCAATCCTGGTCCTCGAGGGCCACAGTCCTGCATGTTTTGGATGTTTCCCTCTTCCAACACACCTGATTCAAATGATCAGCTCATCAGCAAGCTCTGTAGAAACCTGATAACGATCCTATTGGTAGCTATTAATAAAAATGTTTTTTTTTTTTTAGCTTACCATGAAACCCTCATATCGACATTGGGCTCAGGTCTTCTTTCATGGAGTCTGCCAATGTTGCATCACCATGTTTCTACAGTAGCCCAGCAAGGATAAACCAAATAGTAACTCCGGAGTCCAGAAAGGGCCTTTTACATTTTGTACAATGAAGTACAGTGACTGTCGTTCTCCAACAAAAGGGATGGTTGATGGAGTTGGTTGCAATCTACAATCTCACTGCTACAAGTCACTAAACGCGACACACTGGCTGATAAATTACACTGCAAGTGTGTTCACTTTGGAATGGCAGCATAAGGACTTGTACACAGTTTAATAAAAAGAAAGAAAAAATGCAAGTGGCATTTTCATGTTAATGAATCAGGCTGACACTTTCCTATCATTACCTGTCAATTCAGGGAGCTCAATGAAGAGAAAAGAAGTAGACAAGGGTATACTGGGATTTGGTCAGATCCTCAGATACAAAAATAGAAATGGGATGTGACCAGACAAATGTATACACAATAAATCCCTACCACTATGAATATAAATGTACCTGATCTGAGACAGAATCCCCTTCAGAGCTCATCTGTATCACACCTTCTTTGTTTCACTAAGCACAGATCAAAAGTCTGGTAAATCAAAAATATCTGGTGTCAACTAGATCATGGCTGTTGGTCAAAAACAGAAATACAACATATATTTGTATGTCCAAATCAAACATCTGACTTTACAAAGAGCCTGAGAATAGCTTCTCGTCCACAGTTTGTCTGCATCAGAGTTCATGGTAAACCCCTGCCTATGGGAACAGAGTGGTAATCCACTGCCCTAATCTTGTGACCGACATCTCCAGCTCAGAGGAAGTAGACAGAGGAACATGTGATTCATTCTGCCGGTTGTCGGTCAACCACTCTGTTTCAGCAGCCCTCCTCCTCCTTTCACTGGACACATGCTATCCCACGGCACAAACACGACTTGGCAATCGACCAGGAAATGTCATCTGTGCCTTCTTGTGTGCTGCAATGGAAATCTGCAATATAATTGACCAGAGCACTTGAGCGTGCATTAAGCTTTTGTAAAACTGTGCGTTTGTTATCCAGGCTTTTCTAATATTGAAGACAAGGATGTAGCATAATATTTGTGACAAAGTGATGACAGGATCAGAGGACAGATTCTGTTGACAAAAGACATGATCATTGCGCAGCTTTATTTCTACCAAATGACACGGAGTGCACAGATGCTCCAGCATCAGTTGGTCAGACTTTGACCGACTGATGTTGTCCTCCTTAAATCATATCAACCAAAACCATCGTGTTAAACTACTGACTCTGCTGATGCCTACAGTGAGTAACTAATGAAGTCCAGAAGCTACTGGCATCTCTGTCACCAGTGAAGGAGACAAAGCTCCTAGACCTTCTAATGTGGATCTCACACAGCAGCTCGGCTGTAAATCTGTCTGGATGGCAGGCAGCCGTCAGGGAAACCCCATGGCAGCACTCTGCAAACATGTGCCATCCAGACGAGCCAGGCAACAGATTCTTTTTTTTTAATCTGCAGCAGCTCATTTCACTAATGGGTGGTGATTTCTGACTGCTGTCCCATCCTCAGGAGATCAGACAGACTCCTCGAGTCAGGCCGGTCTGCTGTGGACACTGTGTAGAGTTAACCTGGACTAGTCTATGCATCATTCAAGTGTGAGACAGCATGATAATCTGGCATTTGGTGTGCATGCATCATATTGTCCCCTAACATTTAGCGGACACGGTGTCCATGTACAGGATGTTTTCGAGTGCCTGTGCAGACTGAAGCCCCCTCACCTCTCCGGTTCATGGGCCGCACACGAACAGCCACCTTGACATTGGAGTCGTCCAGGCTGGGCTCCCCCATGCTGACTCCTTACTCGGGTAGGGAATGCAGCGCCGATCCAAAATAAATCAGCTTTTCGGCTGAACAGTCATCAAAAATCCTGAAATTGTTGCGCTAGCCGGACTGTCGGCCAGCTAGCCTCTCTCAGCTTCGCTCCATAGACCAGGCATGTCCACGGAAAAACAAAAAGCCTGGCCAAGATCCCGCAGGAAGCCAGCCGCCGCTTATTTTCTTCTCCTGTTCATATTCCAGGCCAGTTTAGATCCATAGAGGAGTGGCGGCTGGAAGGCAAAAAAGAAATGGAAATTAGGCAAGATACTGGAGCAGCTGGGGGTTGTGACTGAGCAAGCATATGCTATCAGCAAGGGAGGAAAACGGGCTAGCCAGCTAATTTGCCAGGCAAACTGAAGGGGAGCAGCAGCAGAAAAGGAGCAAGTTTCTGGCCATTTCATTCCATCTGACTGCATAACATCCAGGGACAGCACCCAGCCTTCGAGCTACGTACCTCGGTGGGTTCATGCCAGAGGTGACACCGTTAACCTAAAAGTACAACCGAGACAGATTCACACAAAAGTGTCTGGCGATGAGCGACAGCCTCCCAACGGAATCCGCTGGTCTCCTCCGCGTCGAGCTGCAAATAGCGAGCAGCATCCGCCCTTCCGCCCGAGCTCCACCTTCACAATAGAAGCGCAACTCAGCTGTCAAAAAGATCTACTAAAACACACCGGGGACAGCTGCTTTGTTGAGAAAATGATCGGCATTTAGTACAACTGTATTGCTATAACAATGCTTGGTGATTCCACTTAGTGCTGTCGCTGTGTTGTCTCATAAGAACACTGTCAAGAGTCCACGTCCATCTGGTTACACGCGTGTCTCAGTGACTTCAATGTCGGTAATTAATCTTAAAATCGAAATTAGCCAATCGCCGGCTAGCATCTGCCTCCACTGCGACGTTAAAACAAGTGCGAACTTCACATCAGATTATTTTTCTGTGCTCGTACTTTTTAGTTTAAACTTGTTGGAACTGTAGGTTTAGACATGTTCACAGAGCCTTTTCTGACGCTCGTGCTTTTACGTTGAGTCGTCACTCAGCGGTTTCCTGCCTCGGTACAGCCGGGAGCCGTTAGCAGCAGGGCAGCACCGGCGGCCACAGGGCTGACTCGGTCGGTGCGAAGTCCTTTTATAACTGTACACCATATACAGGGGAACAAACAAGATAACAAATAATGTCACCAATTTGTGGGTAAAACGTAAAAGGTTACCAGATGTGTTCGGGAGCCCAGTCAGTCACGCGATACTTCCTCTGTCCACTGTCAAGTTACACACAATAACTCAAGTCTTTCCTTAGTTTCCAACATAAAAGCTGGTAATTCAATCCAGTAGTTCACGTTGTGTCACACCAGCTACTAAATGCAGCTCAGTTACCTTCACTTTCAGTTTAGTGTCGTTGCGTTATGACTCACACAAGTACACTATTGAAAACACACCAGAACGCTCATTGGATTTAGCACTATAAGGCAACACAGAAAGTATGTTGGAAATATGCAATAAATGTCATCTTTTACAAATAGTCAAGTCGCGCGTATTTACTTATGTAGCACACTGAAAGTAACAGATGTTAATCCAAACTGCTTTCCAGCACAGAAAGGGCGTCACGAGATTGACCTAACAAATTATAATATTAAGGTCAAGACTACAATATTATTATGTAAATCTGAATTATTTATGTATTATGGTTGAGATACTACAATATTATACAAAATACAAATTTACCTGATTAATAAAAATGTGAAGATTTAGAATCTAGAATCTACAAAATTCTATTCTTTATTCATATTCATCTTTTTAATATTGTTTCAGTGTGGAACAGGTGCACAAAGCATTTCACTGCACGTTATACCATGTATAACTGTATTTGTGACCAATAAAGGCCTTGACTCTTGAATTTTGACCTCTACATCATCAGTGTGATATTTTTCTGCCTGGAAAACCTGATGTATACAATCAGACACATTCAGTGCACAGAAGATCCACCATGGATCATAATTCATGCACCAAAAATGCCAGATGTCGCAAAAATGACACAAATTAAAACTAATATATGAAAATTGATATTTAATTTATTTATGTATTTATTGTCAACAGGTTCAATAAACACTCAATTTTCCAAAATAAATAAATAAAAACTGAATTTTCTGGCAATTGTTTCCTGGTTCAGGCTTTAGAGGGTTAATCTCAGGATTCCTCATGAGCAAGTATAGTGGTGACAGTGGAGAAGAAGACCTCCAGCAGAACCAGGCTCAGGGAGGGTGGACATCTGCCTCCACCAGGTTGAGGGTAAAGGAGAGAAAAGAGAGCAGAGGCACATTGGTGAGACCAGTAACTGCAGATCAGATCTGTGCAGCTCCAGCTCCACAGATATCTGCAGAGAGTGGACAAAACGCATGCTACAGGAGAGAGAATACAGAAAGTTATTAAAATGCATGACTACGTATAACTGCATGGAGGGAGCAACAAGAAGCACAGAAAATTCAAGTATAAACACATTAAGACAGCCATATGAACAGGACAGCCAAAGTAAAGCATATTAGATAGAAGAATAGAGTCAAAAGTTAAAGTTATATCAGACAACTAATTAACATGTCATCCCTGATTAATTTAAATACATTCAAAATATACCACGTCACTCTCCCAAAGTCATCAAGATTAGTAGTGTATTATGTTCGTTGTTTATATCAGAGTCTGTTGGTGTTACTTTTGCATGACAAGCTCATGTGTTTGTCTTCAGAATTTCTGTTCATCTTTAAACAGTCAATCAATCAACAGTAGTAGCAAATAACATTAATTAAAGGACTGGTGATTATTCACTGAGACAAAGGACTGTTGTGGTTGTTTGTTCGGACTGTGCTGCTGTAGCTGTAACGCTGGAGGCTTTCTGACATCTGCTGGACACATGACAGTACAAGCAAAGCAACCAGCAGCCAGTAAGGCCTTTTGACAACTACGTTCATTTGTGCGCGTCCTTAAAATACAGTCAGTACTTATATTACATAACAGCTGTTTCATTTATGATACAATATTATATTATACATTATATTATACACAATATTACTATACATATTATTACACCATATTATGGATTTTGGCATGACTCTATCTTGCATCATCTTTGAGGTTTTATGCTTTGTCTGAGAGACTTGAAGCTTTTGCATGTGGCTGAAACCTGCTCCAGTGGATCTGTTCCTGCTGACAATGTTAGCAAGTTTCTGGATGTGAAGCGTGATGGTGCTCATGATGTTGAGAAAAAGGACAATGATGGACTACATCAGCCACAGTCAGGACTTAAAGGTGCATCCATGATAGGACCAGGCAGGGGTGGCACAAGCCATCTCACCGATTTTAATGAAACTTGGCTCGTTTGAAGGTCACCCCCTTGTTTTTTTTTGTTTTTTTTTTACAGAAATGACCAAAAATTGCCTAAAATATTGGGCAAAAGTGTAAAGCTCTACTGCTGTAAGAATTCAACCAAATCTTTTCATATTGTCAGTGAATGTTATCCTACCCAAGAACAATTTATTGTCAATGTTTCATTCTCCTATTGGAGAACAAAACCTTCTTTGGGTAGAAAATAAACTTAGACTGAAGTAGTTTTGGGTGGACTCCTTCAAACTGGCCAAATTTTATTGAAATCAGTGAGATGGCATGTGCCACCCCCGCCTGGTCCTATCGTGGATGCACTTTTAAGGACAGTCATTTGTTCCTGGGCTTTAAATGAATTGTTTCTTTTTTTCTTTCTTGTCTTTTGTTTTTTTTTTTTTGTTTTTTTAGAATCACCAATTAACCTCAACATGTTTTTGGACTGTGGGAGGAAACCGGAGAACCCAGAGAGAACCCACGCTGCACGGGGAGAACATGGAGACTCCATGCAGAAAGATCCCGGGTGTCCTCACCGGGATGTAAACCGGTGACCTTCTTGCTGCAAGGCAACGATGCTAACCACCGGTCAACCTTGCAGCCCCATCTATGGCATTATGCTGTGTGATAAAACTGCACATTTACCGTGGCCTTTTATTGTGGCCAACCTAAGGCACACTTGTGCAATAATCCTGCTGTCTAATCAGCATCTTGATTTGCCACACCTGCGAGGTGGATGCATTATCTCAGCAAAGGAGAAGTGCTCACTAACACAGATTTAGACAAATTTGTGAATGTTTGAGAGAAATAGACCTTTTGTGTACACAGAAAAAGTCTTAGATCTTTGAGTTCAGTTCATGAAAAATGGGAGTGAAAACAAAAGTGTTGCATTTATATTTTTGTTCAGTGTAGTATATATCATGTATACTAGTGAGCTCATAGGTATCTTGGTGGCCTTCCTCACTAGTCTCTTTCTTGCACAGTCACTTAGTTTTTGATTAGCGTGCTTTGGTTTTTTGTTTTACCTTCACAGTATAGCCAAAAGTACTGATTCGTCAGTCACAGAACTTTCCAGATGCAGGTGTTTCTATGTCACAATCACTTCAAACACACTTACTGCACTTTAATGATCTGCATTTCACTAAATATGTGACTTCTAGCATCAGCTGGCTGCGCCCGTGTTGAATTAGGTGAGTCACTTTAAAGGGGGTGAATACTAATACAATCACTTATTTTAGATTTTTAATTACTTGCCACTACTTTATAGAAATGTGCCTTTTTTTTGTAAATTAGTTTTGTTGCTGTGGTTTAGACATTAAAACTGACCCTGCACTTTTCTCGTGGTGTTGTACTTTCTGATCGCACACAGCATAAAAATTAAACTCACTCGTGCAGCTGTCATTAAATCAATATCTCACACAGCAAAATAAACATTAGTAAGGCTCATGGTGCAGTCAGCCTTGGGAAGGTTTCAAGTACATTGTAGGATTTTGTTATATTGAACGTAGTGCATAATTATACAGCGCTATCAGTGTAGTAATGTGTTATCCATTTAAAAGCAAGAAATATTAGTTTCAATTTGTTTGCAATTTTATATTATTTGAAAAACAGTGTTTGGATATGGATGTTGAAATGACATTACATTTAAATAGCAAGAATGAATCCTTTTCTTTAAAGGAAAAACACTTTGAAGTTCTTTGTTCTATTTTCTCCATCAAACATTTTTTTATTACTTCAAGAAGAATTTAAAAGAAATGAATAATGCAAGTTTAAACCCATTTTTCATTTTAATTATTTTGGTGTTGCAAACTGAACAAAGAACTGCAAAGCGTTTCACAATCCCATAATCCTTTGTCTGGCACTGAAGGTGGAGAAAGCGTTTGCAGAAAAACAAAACAGCACTGTGGTGAGGTCAAAATGTCCCAAATATCAACAGGATTGTTTAGTGTAAGCTGGGACCATAACCTCCACCTAAACATCACTTTACATTAGAACACAGTGAGTCCACAAAAGCATGAGCCTCAGCTACCTTTAGAGTAAACTATCATAGACTTATTTTGAGGTTTTAGGAAAGGTGAACAGTAAAAACTATCATTACCCCAGTGCATGAACGAAACTGTGGGAACTTGATGAAAAACCATCCATAACTTGAATTTTAGTGGCCACCTTTAGGAGCCTGTGGTAAAGCTGGGCCCTCTGTAACAGAGGCAGTAAGCCCAGTGCAAAAGGCCTGGAGAAAAATATGAAAACAAGACCAGGTTATAAAACAACAGTATTGCTATAAACCTGGATTATTGAAAAGGGTGTCTGGCTGCAGAACTTTACACATCTGTTGGAGGCTCTGCTCTTCGACCTGTCAATCACATGGTAGTCCTTCCATGGGTTAAGGGAGAAGTAGGATCATGTGCTATGCAATCTGACCAAATCACCACTCTTCACCCTTCAGACCTGGAGGCTGCATCCATCTTTTGTACATTTATGGTTTAAATACCCAGTGCTACCAGTTTGTGTGACTCTAAATCAGTGAAGCTACTGTATGTTACACATCTAGGCAGGCCATCTGCTCTAATGTTGCCAGTGCAATTAGTTTCTGGGAGGTATTAATATCCATGATTACCAACCCTATTGTTCACTATTGGAATAAATGAGGCCATCTGCTGGACAAACACTGACAGAACTGACATTACAAAGACCCTAACAAAGATTTTTTTTTTTTGGATACAGATATTACATTTTGAGCAACATAAGTATTTGTTTGGAGTTGTGTTTCTGTCAACATCACTAATCAAAGTATAACATTCACTCCCGTATTGACTCTGTGGAGCTCTACAGAAACTCCTGAGGAAAGTATGTACCTAAAATGCTCCATGTGACCTGCTCGTTAATTAACTTAATAACTTGACACTTGATAGGGAGCATGTTTTGGGATCGTCAGAACATTTTGCTGATGAATGCTGCCTGCTGCATGAGAGTGGTCTCCTTTAGTCATAACTGTTTAGTAACAGGCGTAAACTGAACTGAAGAGTTAAGGATGCAAAAAGCCCAATATGGTGGGTCTATCCTGCTGATGGACACTTCAAACATGAAGTCCAGAGGTCATTTATAGCTGTACTTGGTTCTATTAATTGTTAACAAATGTGAAGCTTTACTCATCTTGACATGCATAAAGGCACACCGTTGCAATCCTGCCTGCTGCCTTCACCTTCAAAGGAAGCTACTGAATAACAGAAGCCTCAGGGTGACACTGCCTAGGCTGATCTTCTGGGAGCACCCACACCTGTTGGGACCTTCTGGGCCTCACAAAAGTAAACAGATAATCTGAAGACATACAAAAGGTCGATGTCCACTGGTTTTAAATTGACGTGAAGCCTCATATAGTCAGCTACAGGCCCATGGCTTTGAAAACATGGTAAAAAAAATCTTTGAAAATGACACCACAGTATCGTTTCTCAGGCCTTGATTAAGGCACTTTTATTCATGAACTCTTTCACACAATCTTAGAATTATTGAAAAAAAAAAAAGTCATGTTATTTCCTTTCTTGCTGAGAATCAATCAGTGGAGGATCACTATCACTCTCATGCTTTGTCATTAAATATGAAGGTCTAGCAAGCGAGGGGCAGCTTGGCTTAGCATAAAAGACTGAATAGTCCAGTTGTGCAAAAAAAAAAAGAAAGCTGCCTATACAAAATGTTATGAAAACAGCAGTGTAAAAAGGTAAGTTATCTTTCATTATTGAGTGGGTTATGGCTATTTCCTGGCCAGGCCTTGACCTGGAGTCTTCTTCTCACATACATAACCTGTGAAACCAAAGCTCGTCGGGTTTACACTCATTTAGAGGTGGTGATTTTTAAAATTTTGTTAATTAATAAAGATACATTTTACAAAAAAAGAAAATACACCATACACAAGTGTATGTAGAAATATAATTAATCATTTATTTGGCAGTGCTCTGTGAATAAAGGCATTTGGCAGTGCTGTATAGTTTAACAACGTCACCCTCTGTTCTACTCTATTTGAAGCCGTTTCTGTTCTTGTTGAGTAACAAAAGTTCAAAGGCAAAACTCTTTGGAGACAGCAAATTCCAATACAACACAAAATTCCTATCTAGTGTTCTATATTGACTTTATGAGTGTCTGAATTCTGTTCACCAAGTAACTCCAAATTTTTCACAATGGAAACACAATTGTAGCGTCCAAAGTCTGTTTTTGCTAAAAAATAAAATAAAATTTAAAAAAAAAAACACACAATGCAACAGCTTTCCTCCTGAGATAACAGATGTGTAAAACTGGTGAAAAGTTGGTAAAACAAGTCAGAATTGTCTTTTTATGTGATCTATCGATGCATTCTAATTTTGTGCAGAAGTGCAGAATGCTTCTGTGCAACAGTTGTTTGAAACCCTACAGGAATAAACATCTCATTTAAACATAAACAGAACAACTTCAATAGCAATTGAGACCACTGGCAAGATTACAATCCCACTGAGATCTTCAGCTAACTCAATCTTATTAATGCTTCGTAACAGTCTTCAAAATATAACAAGATGCGGGAGTCTTGCTTACTATTAAATGGTGCAGACAACCATGAAAACAAACAAAGAACCTCATCTTCCAGTGATGTAATAATATTATTTTCCAAGCACATAACAAACGTATATCAACACTTGGCCTTTATCAGACCAAATGACACCAGCCAGTGGCATCCAGGCAGACACATTCAGCTTAACATAAACACAAATGTTGGAACCTTAAACAACCTTAAACAAACAATTACTGAAGAGACTTTTTGGAAAGCATGGGCTTCATGTACCACATTAGCTGGTCTGAATGCTCCTGGCTGATACATGTTGTAATTCAGTCACATGTATTTGTCAGACCCAGATGAAGACCCAGAGTCGATACGTATTGATCTGTTTGTTTGCTTATACGCTTAAACATAACTTAATATTTCACTTGACGGTAGAGTGCCTTGGTTTGCGACCAGGGTTGTCTGCACACTTGAATACTAAGTAGGACTTCCTGAATCTTGTTGTGTTTTGTATTTTCACCTGCCCCACTGAGGAGCACCTGTCGGATCAGCTAACAGAGCCACGTCGTGCTTCCTTCTTCGCTAGTCAACTGTTTAAAATATTTGAATATGAAGTACCAAAGCACCAAAAGCACACAGTTTCTAAACTGTTCTGAATGCTGGAGCAACAGAACCCTAAAGAGAAGCGTTCAGAGCCTTTCGCACCGTCCACAACATGTCGGCTAAGGCGCTCACAGTGTGAGTATACAAGGCAGGTTAAAGCAGTGACATATTAGTAAAGCTATGTGCAAAATTCATTTCAATTCATTTAAATGTAAAGCAAGTAAAATAAAAAAACAATGTACACTGTACAATACATTGATTCCACTCTAAAGTGAGGCTAAGAGAGTGAGAGTGTAAAAATGCTGGTGCTGAGTCTAAAACTGTTCGGAGAGGAGCTCACACAGTCTCTGAGATACAGACTCCCTGCTGGTCCGGAGGGTCAGACGGAACATCTGAGAAGAAAACACACAGAGTTACACAATCCATATGATGGGTTAATACAGAATGAGCCTCAGTTTCTGTGTGTGTGTGTGTGTGTCTTTACCTGTGCTTGATCATTGGGCTCCAGTCTGAGGAGGCAGCCCACCTGTGTGCTCTTTGTGTGAATGACTCCGGCTCCAACAAAGTTTGCAGGATTGGGATCCACCCCTTCCAGCAGAGCTACACCAAAGCCTAAGATCTAAAAGAATGTAGAAGAAGGAGGGGAAAAAAAGGCTCAGGAAAAAAAGAGTGGTTTAAAAAAAAAAAAAAAACCTAGTTTCAACAAAATGGCTTTCTTGTGCTTAGAAAAAAACGGAACTAGAAAACTAGACCAGTGGATACACACAATTAGAAAGAAGTAAGAAGTGTGCTACCTGATAGCTATGGCAAGTTGTCAGGTTATATCATGTCAGTAAAATTGGAGAAAATTTAAGAGCTTCCTTAGACAGACTCTATTCCCACTGTTCAGTTTTTCTGAGGGGCTGCCCGAATGTGCAATTTCACAGTACAGCTGTCCTCTGGGTCTGTCTGTGAACTGCTGCCTGCCACCCAACGCCCCCTTAAGGAGAAGTGTGTGCACAGATATGCTTAGTATTTGCATGTTCCTGTGTGTGAGTATCTGTACTGGTCCCATGTCCTGAGGATGGGATGTTATATAGTTATTGCAACAGCCTTTAATATTGACTGATTTCTTTCTTGTTTAGTAATTTATTATTTATATGTTATTATGTGGGCTGCAAGGTGGCTCGGTGGTTAGCACCGTCGCCTAACAGCTATAAGGTCGCTGGTTCATGTCCTGGTTAGGACGCCTGCTTGGTTGTCGGTCTCTAAGTGTAGCCCTGGTGACCTGTCCAGGGTGTCCCCTGCCTTTGCCCTGAGTCAGCTGAGATAGACCCCAACAGGGTTCCCACCAGCGTTAGCCGAACAAATATGCTGTATCTTGGCCCACTATGCTGTCTTTCAAGCTGTGTGATTGGAAAATTTGACTTATTTTCCAGTATAACGTGCAAATTTTCCTAAGAAATTTGTTTCTCTACCGTTGTCTTCACTGCTAACAAAGAGTGTATGTTTGTTTTAAAAGAAACAACCATGTGCACATCATGATATGAGATTGTTTCGGAAAGAATGGAGGTCGTATGTCAGCTACTTTATGTCTCCAGACTCATGCTACCATGTCAATGAGGAATCGGATTGCCAGAGCTTCTGGGGAGCTTCGTCGCCGCCGCCCCCGCAGACTGTGGGAGGAAGCTGGACAACGTGGAGAGAACCCATGCTGCACAGGGAGAACATGCAAACTCCACATGAACCATGGATCTTCTAGCTGTGAGGTGACGGTGCTAACCACCGAGCCACCTTGCAACCCTGCTATCTAAACTGTTATATAATAATTTTCTTCCTTGTGGACAAAGGCAGCGGAATGGGGTGGAAGCAGGGGAGTTCAAGGCATTTTGAAATGGGGAGCAACATAGTTGCAACAAAAGTTGAGGTTTAGCTTTTTTGTTGGATGACTGTCCATTGTTCTCCTGAAGTCCCCTGCATTGACACACCACTGACTGACTGGCTCTATTTTAAATGAATGAGGGGGCTGCAAAGTGTAGCATGGTGGTATCAATAAAGTCAAAAAGCTGCACTGACATTTGTCAGAAAAGTTGCTATAATCTGTAATTTTGGACCAAAAATATCATGGAAGATCATGCTGGAGTATGATGTATACTTTTTGAATGATAAAAGGAAATAAAAGAAATAAAAGAAATGAACAATGCCATATCCTGATCTTATTACCAATTAAAAAAGTGGTTAAGTTCCAAAGTGCAGTACTAACAGCCAAAGTCAGCACTACATACTATCTAATCATACATGCAGGTTTTCTGTACGATACAAATGTGTCTCATTTTAGTGGTTATGCTCACACAAAAGCATGTCATAATGGGCCCTGAAATTTTAACACACAGCTGGTTAATGTCCGTAGTTAAGCAGGAAGTGATTTATTACCTTGGCCTTGGCAACATCCGTGTCCATGGGGTGCTTGGCTTTGAAGATTTTCTGAACTTCTTGCTGAGGACTGATGACACAGCAGTGAGAGAAAATAATCACATTATTCCATAGCGGGGGGCCGACAAAAAAAAAAAGTAACATGTCACAACAAAAAGCTCTCTCTTAGTAGAACTGCAGTCTACCAGTCGATTTCAATGTTACTCTGTGAATATCTCATGATACTTGCATTTATCCACAACTTAAACCCACCTCAAAGCACTTAACAGTACGACCACTGTAGTCAAATGCGAATTGGTTTTTTAAATAAATCTCTAACCATGAAATAGACAACATGTGAAATGAAAAATACTTTATTTATCCCAGAAGGGAAATTCAATTATATTGATTATTATTATTATTATTCAATTATATTATTATATTGTACAATGATATTTAGACTGATGTAGAGTCAGTGAAAAGGATCAACATTTTAAACCATTAAAAATACTGTCACTTAATCTGAAGGTGTTTCGGCCTACAGCAACCATTGAACATTGCTATATATTGGTATATCGATAAATTAAGTCTTACGCTCCAAGCTGTTTCCAGCGCTGGAAGAAATCTTGGGATGTCATCTCTGTGGGCTGAAAAAACTTATTCAGCATCACAGGGAGTTTCACTGCAATGTTCTGCAAAGCTCCACCGTATCTGTTTTGCACAGAGTCAGAAATTAGCATATACGCAAGGGACAAATAACATTAAAAACAAATATTGCTTTCGGATACAAACCTGAACTGAATGCTGAGTACTGGTGCATCTATAAAGTCTGACACGCATTCAATGTTCAGGATCTGCTGGACCTGAGCCCCACCTTCTATTATGGGGTCTACTGTCTTAGTGTGCACATTCAGCTGTGGAAGCAGTGGTCAAGGATTACACAGACACATACATGTTAGCTCTCCTATAGCAGGGACTAGCAGGCTACCCTCTTGCATAGTCTTTTTTTTTTTCTTAACTGTTTGAGTGATATGCAAATGCAGCACTCCTGCAGGACTGATGTACAAAATATTTCTTAGCTGAAAAGTAGTAGTAACGATGCTGATTTGAGGTAAGTAAATTCTAGTGAGCTGGAATTGATGCAAGAAGCTGTCAAGCTGTGCAAAGGATATGACTCTTGAGTATGTCACTACTGGTGACAAATGAGGAGAAGCTGAGAAACTGAGTAGATGTCTTGTTGCCGAAGAACACATAAATGCGACCTGGGGAACAAGAACGAGTTAACTATCTTTCGATCTACAGTTGAAACCTGAAGTGTGCATACACTGTATAAAAAGACATATATCATTTTTTTCCTCACTGACATTAAATCAGACTAAACGTTTCTTGTTTTAGGTCAGTTAGGATTACTAAAATTATTTCTATTTGCTAAATGCCAGAATAATGAGAGAGAGAATTTTTGTAATAGATTTTTTAAAATTACTTTCTTCAAAGTCAGAAGTTTACATACACTAAGCTTACTATGTAGTCAAACAACTTGGGAAAGCCCAGATGATGATGTCATGGCTTGGGAAGCTTTTGATAGGTTAATTGACAACATGTGAGTTAACTGGAGGCACATTTTTGGATGTATTTTAAGGCACACCTCAAGCACACTGCTTCTTTTTGTAACAACATGGAAAATCTAAAGAAGTCAGCCAAGACATCAGGAAGAGGATTGTGGACCTCCACAAGTCTGGTTCATCCTTGGGTAGAGTGTCCAGATGCCTGAAGATTCCACGTTCATCACTTCAAACAATTATATTCAATTATAAACACCATGGGAGTGTCCAGCCATCAGAGTGCTCAGGAAGGAGACGGGTTCTGTGTCCAGAGATGAAGTGTTTTGGTTGAAATGTGCATATCAACCTCAGAACAAAAGCAGAAGATCTTGTGAAGATGCTGCTGAAGCTGGTAAGAGAGAGTCATTATCCACAGTGAAGCCAGTCCTGTACCGACATGGGCTGAAAGGCTACTCAGAGAGGAAGAAGACATTACTCCAAAAGAAACAAAAAAGTCGATTACAGTTTGTAAATGCACACAGGGACAAAGTCCTTCATTTGTGGAGACATGTCCTGTTGTCTGATGAAACTAAAACTGAACTGTTTGGCCATAATGACCATCGTTACATCTGGAGGAAAAAGGGGGAACACCATCCCAGCTGTGTAGTACGGGGGTGGCAACATCATGTTGTGGGTGTTTTGCTGCAGGAGGGACTGCTGCACTTCACAAAGTAGATGGCATCATGAGGAAAGAAGATTATGTGGAAATATTGAAGCAGCATCTCAAGACATCAGCCAGAAAGTTAAAGCTTGGGCACAAATGGGTCTTCAAATGGACAATGACCATAAGCATACAGCCAGATTAGTTACAAAGAGGCTTCAGGACAACTACGTCAGTGTTTTGGAGTGGCCATCACAAAGCCCTGATCTCAATCCTGGAGAACATTAGTGGTCAGAGCTGAAAAGGTGTGTGGAGCAAGGAGACCAACAAACCTGACTCGGTTCCACCAGTTCTGTCAGGAGGACTGGGCCAGAATTCATCAAACTATTGTGAGAAGCTTGTGGAGGGAAACCCAAAACATTTGACCCAAGCCATACAGTTTAAAGACAATGCTACCAAATACTAAGGAAATGTATGTAAACTTCTGCCTTTGAAGTAAGTAATAAAAAAGTGTCTCTCATTATTCTGCTGTTTAGCAAATATAAATAATTTTGGTAATCCTAACTGACCTAAAACAGGAAAAGTTGATTAAGTTGAAAAAAATTGCCAAAAGGAAAGGATGCAGAACTTAAGTTTCTGAAAGTAAAATATTGCAGTAAAGCTACTCACCCAGGTTCTGTCTGTACTCAGACTTCAGTCCAATCTGCAGGAGCTGGTTCTCATAGATAACACCATTGTTCTTACAAACAAACCTGGAATTTACAAGTGCACAACATTAAATGAAGAAAAGCAGTGTGTCCCAGCTGAAGACACTTCAGGTTGATGGCTGCCCTTGCCTGAGCACAGGAAAGCATGGTAACACAAGTTACTCTTTAAAAACAGGGATTAAGGTGCACATTGTGAAACAATGGTTTCAGGGAGACGCTGATAGTGTTGCACTGAGGTGTACTCATGAAAAGTACCTCAAACAGTTGGGCAATAAATGAATGGCAAAAGCTAGATAGAAATAAATAAACAATAACAATAAAAGGCTGTGAATTAACATGCTCTGGTCCTTTATGCCCTCTATAAATACTGCAGCTACACATTGCGTAAGGTAATTAAACAGCTATGACCTAATTTGCTCAACCAAGCTCACAGTATGATCCCACCTGGAAAAATTGTCTTCCGACACATCTACAGACGCAGGGCTGGAGCTATCTGAAAAGACATCAACTAGCAGATTGGGTCCTGTTGAGGGGGTTGAGTTAAGATTCAGCACATCTGTAAAGGGGTGGGTGGAAGCCTAGGAGAGAAACAACAGCAAACATCATCCCTACAGTATCACAGACATCCAGAAACAACCTAAACAGAAGTTCAGGATGAGTGGAGTGGAATGGAGATGATTTTCAGAATATACTTTATTCTACCTTCAAACTTAGCTGAGCTCGTCAATGTGAGCACTGAGTTGCACTAAATAATAATAATAATAATAAAAATAAAAATACACTTTATTTGTATAGCGCTTTTCAAGATACTGAAAGTCGCTTTACAGGGCATAAGATAAAAACAGAAACAAACAAGTTGAAGAAAAAGCAGATAAAAAAAGCAGCTATAAAAAGCAGCTCTAAAATGTAAACCAGTGAAATTAAAAGCAGTCTTGAATAGGTGAGTTTTTAGGAGGGATTTGAATGTGCGGCGGTCAGAGCGGTGTCAGATGGGAGATGGAAGGGAGTTCCAGAGGGTGGGAGCAGCAGAAACAGAAAAAATCCATCAGGTTAGTTCATTTACATTATTTAAGTGATCGATATATCTATAAGAAAAACCACTAAACACCTCTTCGATGCCGTTTCATTGATTAAAAAAAAAAAAAAAAAAAGGAATGAGAACAGTACCTGCCAGGGCAGCTTCTATGCCAAATACTTCAAACAAAGCAATAATTGTATGTGTGATCTTTCCAAAAGATTAAATCATTTCATTAGAGTAATTGCCACTCCACGAATAAATGTGTAATTCATGGTGTAACTGTCAGTATACCATGGTCCTAGCAGCGAGTATGACAGGACTAGAGGAGGAAGGGCGAGGTCTGTCAGTAGGAAGAAGGTCTTCTAGCAGTGAAGGAGAACACTGATCGAGAAAGAAACAGAAAGAGAAGAAGAACGACAGAAGGGTGAAAACTGGGAAGGACAGAGAAAGCACAAGTGAAGATGAAGGTCAAGGAAAAGCAAATGGAGGAAAATAAAGGCAAATGCCAAAAGACTTCAAATCAACAATATACGCAATATAACTATCACAATATTTATGCGATACAAGCTTGTCTTTGAGATTATATTTAAATGTAACAATAAAACACATTACAGCAAATTACTACATGTGCTTTTTTGTGAGTGACATTTCTTTACTTGTTAAGAATCAAAGTTTTTCCTGGTAAAAAATATCCTGAAGTATAAAGAAACTTTAGCTATACAGGCCAGATTTAACAATAATCTATTTGCACTACTTGCCGGTTACCTTGTTTGTGGTGTCAGTGTTCTCACTGTGCTCAGTGCTGCCGTTGACATTCCGTCGGTTTTCGTCTATGTCAGGCAGTTTACCTGGGCCCTTCTTTCTCTTAAGCTTGGCCAGGATTGAAGACTCTCTTTCTGGAAATGGAGGCATTTCTTCTAAGACTGTGGCCTGGAGAGAGACAGAGTCATACAACACAAACGTTATTTTTTTCCACAATGCAGAAAGTTGCTGCATTATTAGCAGAGGTGCTGTTTCACAGATCCAGAGTAGCTCTCATAACCTTTTCTCAACTGTGGCACGTGTTTCTAAAGCAACTCTAAAAATTACATCATAGCTCAGTGGTTCACAGTTTAGGAGTGGTTGGGTGTTAATGCTTTAGTGCTACACTTGTAATGCTGATATATACTCAAATCCAAACATGTCTGACTGGTTTATGACTGCTCAAAATGTTATATGCCATCATAGAGCAGGGAGAGATGCAAGAATGGTTCAGATGAAGATGCTGGCATACAATTTCTGAAAATCTTTTTTGGAGTGCATTTGCAGCATTCAATTCTACATGCAGGCAGTGACAGATGTTGCAGTACGAAGAATGATGAAAGAGTATTTGGGAAGTTCAGACCCTAAGAAGTTCTCATTTCTGTACAATGTTGGACGAAATGTTGCGGGAAGTGGACATGCTTGTGGGATTCTTGGTTGCTGAAAATCACAGTTAAGATGTTAGAAATGTGTGGGGAGGGGTTTACAACACCACAAGCATGAGACCTTACAAGTCACACAGCATGTCAGCCCAAGAATTCTCTGTCGACCTCTAGAGAACATTTATGGTGAAGCACAGATCCAGGCAAGGGTATAATATTATCTTATTAAATTATCTTTAAAGCTTGGTATGTGTATGTGTCTGTGCGGTAAGGGCAGGAAATTACAGAGAGGTCCAACAAATATCTGCTCCAGAAAAATGAGGGTGTAATTTTTTTTAACCCACCCTTATTTTAAAGCTTCTGTGTATGTGAGACTAAGAAACTGTAGTGTATTTTGCCTAATCCCGGCATAATTTACTAACCAATATGTCAGTGCTGGCAATGCAGCTGAGCTTCAAGTACTCCACAGCTCTCTGTTGAAGCTCCACGTCAGCGTTGCGAAGTTGGCTATCTGAGCGCAGGACATCCTGAATTGTAGCCTTCACTTCTGGAAACAAGTTAATGAACTTGATGTAAGCCGACAGCAACAGTGCCCGGGTTGGCACTGAGCACAGGTGGAACTTGGAGTGGAGAAGATTAAACTGAACCAGAGGGCTGAGGGTGAAGAGAACACAAACCAGTATCAGTAAAACGTCCTCACATTCTGAGTGAGCTCCTGTCACAAAGTCAAAAACACAACCCAAAATGTATTTAAAATTTCCCTCACATATGACGCAATCCTTGCTTTCACCCCCAGTTGGCTAAGCCATTGTTGCATGTCATACCATCTGTCCCCCCCGTATTTCCTATGTGCATCTCTACTGTCACTAATAAAGCCAAAAATAAAAAAGGAAAAAATAGTGAGGTCTAAAAGTAACACTTCAACAAAAGACTTTTTGAAGTGATGTTGCTGCTGAAGGGCTGCAAGGTGTCTCAGTGGTTAGCACCGTTGCTTCGCAGCCAGAATGTCGCCAGTTTGCGTCCCGGTGAGGACACTGGGATCTTTCTGCGTTGAGTTTACATGTTATTCCCGTGCAGTGTGGGTTCTCTCTGGCTTCCTCCCACAAAGTCCAAAAACATGTTGAGGTTAATTGGTGATTCTAAATTGTCCGTAGGTGTGAATGTGAGTGTGCTTGGTTGTCTGTCTCTAAGTGTCGCCCTGTGATAGACTGGTTACCTGTCCAGGGTGTCCCCTGCCTTTGCCATAAGTCAGCTGGGACTTATGGCGCCCCAGGCCCCCCCCAGCCCCCGGACTCTGGCAAAAAATTACATGATTAAAAGGGGACTACACTGTGTGGATGTTGTTTGTACCTGGAGCGTGAATCACCAGCAATGAGGTTACCAAACTCTCCCAGGATGTAACCTCCGACCTTCACCAGATTCTCATGGCAGGCAGGAGCCTGAAGTGCCTACAAGTTTTCACAAAGAACAATGTCATTGGGTTTGGAACAATTTGGAAGAAAACTAAATTTTGAATGGCACAGGTGAAAAACACATAGTCAACATGTCTGTGTGGACCTGACATAGTTCTGGAAACATAGATACCATCCATCACAAGCTTTTCACGGTGCACGCTCTTTGAGGATTTGTTATTGGCAAAGTGTAAGCAGGGCAAATGGTCTATTTTGACTCTTACTAGAAATCTGACAACTCTGTCTGTTTTCACAGTTTGTGGCTCTGATAAATGGTGTCATATTGCCAGTTGCACAGTGTGCACTTAAAGCAAAGTAGGCCAATGCTTTGTAAAGCAATCAGTTTGACAGCTGAATTACTCTACAGTCAGAAAAAATGCACTGCAAGTTTAATTTGATGGCATACTATAGTATTCTTACATGACTGTTATGGAAAGCTTGTGTTGCTCATATCTTCCTATTTAAAAAATGGCTATATTGGCTTCAGACATTTATAGCTGCTGCACTGCACAACCTGTTAATTACCAGATAAGAGAAATAAAAACAAATGTCCTAGTAAGGTTTGGCAGAAAGGGCTCAAAAAAGCTTGACATTTGCAAATGCATGTGACTGAACCCATGTACTGATGCCCACACAGTGTCATTAGTTAGCTATTCCCATTTAGTCAACATGAATGTGTTTGATGAGGCAGATGCTAAAGGTTCACACTGACAGTTGAGCTGATCTATGATGACATAAACGTCCATGCTCACCTCAAAGACAGTCTTGGCAGCATATCCTTGGACGTCATCTCGGTTTATGACTATCTGGATGACACGATACCACACCTCCTCACTGACATAGTCACCAGCGACACGGATGAGGTTGAGAACAGTATCCACGTACCATGTGTAGTCCACTGCGTATTTTTCTGCTAAGATAGCAACCTTGAGCACCTGAGAAAGAGAAGCCAGTGGCTGAGAACAAGAGGTTGCACTGAGAAACTGAAAGGCAAACAGGCCTGTATTGATGACCCACAATCTCCTCTCTGATTGAGTAGTCGGCGGTCTCCAGGTAGCTCAGCATTTCTGCCACAATCTGCTTGGCGTTGCTACGGTCACACATGGCATAGAGCAGATCCACAGCGCGTTGACGAACACTCACGTCTCTCTCTGTCTGCAAGAAAACATAAATGATTACAAGATGACGTTTGATCAAACATCAAAAAGAGGTTCAGGTTGTCACAAGCTGGGTTATGTTGTCACTAGCCAAACAGAGGTTCCTAAAGAAAGAAACATCACTGTTAGGGATGTTCCTAACAACTACTTTCATTTAAAATGAAATTAAAATTTAGACTAGTTAAGTAGTCTCAACTAAAAAACATACTTTTTTGAATTTTATTTGTTTCAGTCTTCAAGCTGTAAAAAGTTGTACAGACCATTTCTAGTATTATTTTATTTTTAATAGTGCCCTAGTCAATCTGCCATCCCAATATGTTGTTCAAAACTCACAATTGTTGTATTTTGTTCCAACACAAATAGGCTCACAGTTGGTCAGCAGCTGCAGGTTACGTACCTTGTTATATTTGTGTTGGAACAAAGGGATTTAAACTGCCTTTCGCTTCTCTCAGTCATAAGAGCGGAGATGTAAATGAGCATTCTAAAGCTAAGAATACATTTCACTGTAATCATCATTCGTTTTTAGAGCCAAATTCTACTTAAGTGATTATAAATAACTACTAAAAAAGTGCATAACAATTCCAACGGCCCATTCCAGACTCCATTGCTAACCACTTGTCTGGCAGTTTAAAAAAAAAAGCACAGAATAGCGATAACCAGGTTGTAAAAGCAATCCAAGCACTTGTCTTTTTTACGTTAATCTGAAAAGCTTACCAAAAGCACCCAGATAACGAAGAGACTCACCTTCAGAGCGTTGATCACAGTTTCTATATGCGTCTTTACTGCCTCATGAGAAAACTCAGAGCTGGCCAGTGTGCACATGCTCTCCAAAGCCAAGTATCGAAGGTTTGTTTCTCTGTGCTGCAGAAACTGGCCTAGCTGGTTGCAGGCTCGTACCAACAGGGTGGGCTCACTAGGAGACAAGACACAAAACAATGAAAATGTCTGTATCCAAATTCATAATAGCACAAACTCTAACACAAAACTTTATTGTAATTTGTTTGTCCATGATTTTATATATTTAATTAAAACTGAGCTTTGGAATTTTTATCCATCAGTATTGATTAGCTATTACCTGTGACATGCAACCAATCAGAAATTGCTGTGGGTGGAACATTGCCTGAGATCACAGAGTGATTACTGATAGAGAGAGGCGGCTGAATTAGAGACAAAGAAGCTTATTATTAAATGAATGTCTTTTGTCAGGAATTCGTTTAAAATAATAATAATACGGATCCAATTATCAACCATTACCTATTATTGACAGCAACTGAAGAAGCATTCAAATTGTATTTTATTTTTAGAATATAATAAAAAGAACCAATTAAAGTACCAGATCATTTACCAGCTTTGATAAGAGTAACAGTACCATTGAAAACTTAACGATACCCACCCCTCTGCCTGGGACTGGCCTGTTACCTTGGGGGTTTAGGACAAAGCATAACTGAGTCAGAGCTTGGTGTTCTGTTCTTGGTGCTTTTTATTCAGTGTCACAGTGCAGTGGCTGCTACAGTTGGACTAACACCTAATACACAATTTGGAAACAAACACTATTTATCAAAAGCTGGTCTAGCCACCCAACAGTAGAACTGACAATCTGAAATACTGGATTTCTCTTTTCCAAGAGCAAAACTCTATAGTCCTGTCATAATGCAGGAGTTCGAAGATCAGCAGACAGCTTAGTACAGCAAACATAACCGACCTGTCGTGGTGTATGATGAGGGAGATGGCCTCAAATAAAACAGCATTCTTTGCATTTGAGTGCTGGACCTTCTTGGACTTGGGTGGCTCCTGGGCTTTATTGAGGATGGTCTCCAGACACTCTGTCAGGCGACTTCGCAGTGCTGCATCCTCTGCAACAACAAAGGCTAGGTTCTTAAAACCCTTATCTTAACCCTTGCCAACATCATTACTTCAACAAACTTGTAAAATAAAGACCTTACTATACATTTACAATTTAAATTACCAACAAATCAAATCATTTTATGTTATGTTGTATTTCAAGAAGAAACATTCCAGACCTCAATGAAAGGCCCATGCAGCTTATTTTTGCTGGATGTCTAAGTAAACACGAGAAATGCTTAAAAGGTCCCATATGATGAAAGTTATTTTTACTGGGGATTTTATGTTTTATAAACTTGAAGGTGTAAAATAAAAGCTGTGAAAATATTGAGATGCCTACTACTGCCATTCCATTAGTCCTCCCTTAAAATTGATGGCTTCTCAGGTTTACAAGCCAGTAAGAACTTTTAGTTTCTGTATAGACACTGAGTAACCAAAAGTAACAGCTAGAAATTTGCATAATGCCCTCTGCCCCCTTACTGTGTGCTGCTTCCACATGAGCCACTCAGAATGAGCAGCTGCCTCACAGTCCGTCAGGCTCATTTCCTGCTCGAGTTTCTTGTGCTAACTAAAACTGTCACAGCCATAAGCAAAACACATCAAATGTTCTGCTGTTGGCTACAAGAAGGAACGCAAAAGGTCTTGATACACTCCCAGCATCTGAGGAATGGAAGATCTAGTGGATTACTTTTATTTTTGATGGCAATGTCACCACAATAATAGAAAAATCCTTCGTGTTAGCAGAGCTCATGTGGCTTATGTGATCACTAGCTTTAAACATGAACTCTGTAGACACTGCAAAGCTGAGGGCCATTCAGACACAGAACGACTGTGCTGTGAAATCAACAATATTTTTATGTCAAATGATCATTCAGAGAGGGAGAGGTGGAATTAATAATCCAAGTCCAATCAAAGTAGCATGTTTTAAAGTTATTTTAATGAAAATAAACCCTTTCTGCCTTAAATTGGCTTACATGAAACCTTTACATTGATGCCTCCTTTAGAATTTGTACATTTGATGTGATACAAATATCTGCTTCAACTATGTAAACTTGCTAGATGTTTTACAAACTCTGTATGATTCATTTGGTCACTAATTGCAAATGCTGACTGTAATATATAAAAAGCCATGTGTGCAACAACAAACTGTTAATAGTTTACTAATGTCAGAATGTAGTTTGACTTTTTTGTGTATTAGTCTTATATAAGCTATGACACAATATATAATCCGTATACCTTTATGTTTAATGTAAACAAATTAATGACAAAAGACAACTTATAGCATTTCTCGTAACTAGTAAACACTATTAATTATAATTTCATTGTTTGTTGATAGTAAAATAACTATTAATTAACAATTCTATTTTCCTGAACCATACCTGGTGGGGGGTAACATTGTAGCAGCCGGAGCAATTTCACAGACAACCATGGTGCAGCAACAAAGTAGTATGTATAGTCCTGTAGGTCAATGGATGCCGACGTCACAATCTGCAAAAGCAAAACCAAAATGAAATACAAATAGATGTCCAAATCAGATTTTATCTTTGACAGATTTGTTAGGGGTCATGTGAAGGATACCCACCCTACTAAGTCTGGCCACAGCCAGTGAAATGGATGTTTTAAAGTCGTCGGGACTCTTCTGGGCCAGAGTGGTTATAAGACTGGTGGCTGCTGTTACCACTCCCTGAAAACAGAAAGAGACACCTTTATATGAAAAATATAATCCAACTGGCAAATATTTCACCACCCTAGGTGTTTTAGGTGTACAGACATTGTGTCACAAATCCAAAGTAGATACACTAAACAGTATACAATGCGTAGGAGGGGTGATCAAAAACTTCTGAGTCTATGCCTATAAAAATCAACAACCGCACCAGATTTAAATTTGGACGCCTTCACCCTCACTCCTTCATATATTGCTCCCAGCATTTCTGAGAAGTCCCGTTCTGTAAACATGTCCAGTACCCTCTGTGTCAAAAGGCAACCTTTTTGAGGAGTGGAAGATGTCGCAGGAAACCAAATCTGGTGAATAAGGCAGCAATGATAGTTTTGTTGTGGCCAAAAACCTTGTGTGTAATCACTACACTGTATGTGGGTGCACAGTGCATTGGATCACCCAAATGCCACGGCACCAGAGTTCAGGGTTGTTTCGTACCAAATGTTCTCCCTTAGGACATTACAGTAAAATTCTTCCTCAACTGTTCAACTCCAGGGGATAAATTCCTGTTTCACAAACATGTTAATGTTGAAGAAAAGAATGAGCATGCACCTGCTACGATCCTGACCTAATGTGCCTTGTCTGGTTGTATAAACCACGGGCTCTTCTGCTGTGACAAATGTGATGTTTCACCTCTTGGTGATAGCCAAAGACCAATCTATCATCACCAGTGATGATCCACACCCTAAAGGTTGGATCATCTTAGCTGCTGACTGACAGAATTTGAGCTTTTTTCTCCTCTTCTGCAGTTTGCAGTTTCCATGGAGAAATCCCAGATGCACACCTACCAGTGGTCACAAAAATGTGTGTAACACAGTTTTTGCTGTGGATGTCACAATATGACCTGGCCTCCTAAATTGTGACAGCTGCAGCCAACACATGTTGGAATCATGACTGTGGCACCCTTAGTGAAAGCACAACACGAAGTGTAGAAAAAATCTCCCCTCATGATCAGTGTCAACATGCTAAAAACCTGCTTGGAATCACTATGTGGTACAGAAATTAAGTAAAGTCTTACCAAGTGCTGATCATTAAGCAGATGGACCACCCGTGCTGTCCATTCACCCATGGGCACTAGGTCAGGAGATGTCCTGTTGAGTCGTAACAAGCATAGCGCTGCACTCTGCTTCACGCTGTCCATGGTGTCCCTGATAGAAACAAGCAAAATACAATCTGAACTAAGGCAATACAAAATTCCTATGGTCACTGTCACATTTAAAAGTGTAAATACTTAAACACTATGGCTACATAGAATTGTAGCTTTAGGTCTAGAGCTGATTTGAAGACTACCATGTTTAATTTGTTTCTCTACAGAAGTTATTACTTTCTCTTTTTTTCAGATGTATACTGTAGCTACTAGTGACTAGAGTCTGACATCAAACCACAAACAAAGATTTGTCATTGGCAAGGTTTAATTAATGACTAGGTAACAACTTCTCAACATTTGATAAGAACAAGAATTCAGTAGTGAAAGAATGCTACTTTAAGCTGAAGTCCAGCCTCTGTATGAAAGACATGACAACTGTAATAACAGCACTAATTTCCTCAAGGCGAGACTACTGCACCTCACTGTACATGGGTATTGGTCAGTCTTAACTGTTTGTAGCTGGTGCAGAATGCTGCTGCAAGACTTTAACTGGTACCAAAAGATGGAAAGTGTTACACCTGTACTGTCATCCTTAAACTGGCTACCGGTAAAATACAAAATTCTTAAAAGCTCTGATCCTCATCTGTCTGTTTTAGTATTTTATATTATATTGTTCTACTTTACTAAATGATTGCACAAGTTTAATATTGTCATGATGATTGTTTTGCTGCCTACTTGGACTTAGAGCCTGTCAAAATGTCTATCCTGTCATCCCCCCTCAACCACTCCCCCATCACCCTCAACCCAACCAGTTGAAGCAGATGGCCGCCTTTCTTGAGCCTGGTCCTAGCTGGGGTTTTCTTTTTGTTGTCTTTCTGTGTGGAGTCTCCATTTTCTGCCTGAGCAGCATGGGTTCTCTCCAGGTTCTCCGGCTTCCTCCCACAGCCCACAAACACGCTGAGGTTAATTGGGGATTCTAAATTGTCTGCAAGTGTGAATGTGAGTGTGAATGGTGGTCTGTCTATAAGTGCAGCCCTGTGATAGAATGGTGACCTGTCCAAGGTGTCCCCTGCCTTCACCCTGGGATAGGCTCAAGCCCCCCACAACCCTAGTGAGGATTATGTAGTGTATAGATGATGGATGGATGGATGGATGGATGGATGGATGGATGGATGGATGGATGGATGGATGGATGATGGATATTCTTTGTGTACAAACCCTGCCACCAAAATGCTGGGAATTTCAAAGGCAAAAGCCTCAGCCATTTCTCTGCTGCCCACGTTAGCAATGCAGTGCAGGGCCAGGTTCATGAAGGTTGGATTGCGGCTGAGGAGGTCATTCTTGATGCCATTGTTGATGAGGCGGATCAAATCACTGTTAGAGTTTACCAGCACTGAGATGAACAGGTAACCCTAAAGGAGACACACAAGAAATGCTTTTGTGGTACAACACCATCTTAAGATGCTGAAACAATACAAGTATATCAGCTTATTGGCACTTTCCATACTCCCTCTGATGGGATTTCACACAAAAATACACTGATGAGCCAAAGTGTTATGACCAGCTGCCTAACATGCTGTTGGTTCAATGTGTGCCTGCAAAACTGCTCTGACCAATCAGTCTGAGGACTTTACTAGACTTTTAAAGATGCCCTGTAGTATCTGACATTAGTGATGCAACCTTCTTTGATTGGTTCAAGGTCCAGTTCTGACCAGGGTGTGCCAATTGTAGGGGCTTTCAACAGAGAACAGGGGTTAGTATGGGCACTCTAGGCAGTGAAAGCATTCCATAAACAGCGAGGTGTGATGCTCTGCTTGCAGGACACACTTCTCCTAAAACCATGATTCAAATGTTCTGCAACGTGTAGCCCTTCTGTCAGCCCAGAGTAGACAGCAGTGGCGGCTGGTTAATACAGGGCGCAAGGGCGCAAGGGCGCAAGGACGCTGTCAATGGAGAAAAGACTGCTCGTAGAGAAGACCGCGTGTAGAACACATGTAACTGGGTTTAACCTCGGACAAACCTGACATGAGAATGCCCTAGTTTATTACTCTGTCAGAGCACACGGCAGCCACCAACAGCATCTACCGCAGCCTGCTATGTGAGGCGTTCAGGGAGCATCAGTAAATCACATGTTCAGCAAGTCATATGTTGTGCCTTTGACCAGGTGGAGGGTGCAACACAATGAGAAAGTGGGTCGCATGGGTGCTACCAGTGAAACAGTTAGTCTGGAGCCCTGAATAGTATATTTTTTTTTCTTCATTATTAATGTTGTGTTTTTTGAGTTTGTACAGATCCTGTAAATATTGACGAAAATTTGATGAATGGTTTTGAAATTTAATGCTGGTAAGTCTTAATAATGTTAAATTAGATTATGATTAGAATATCCTCCAAAGGTAGAACATTTGCATTCCTGTAAATAGTTGTGCCTGATGTTACTCATATTCTAATTTCTGATTTAAAATAAAAGGTCATTTGCAGACTGCGCCCCCCCACCAAAAATCTTCACCAGCCGCCACTGCTGGACAGAATACCATTAATTTGTATTTCAATGAGCTTTGGGTTCCAAACAAGCCTCAGCATTTTGGAGATGGTCTCACCAAGTTATCTGGCCATAACAATTCAGCAAACTGGCGCAGGTCTTTACACTTGCCTGTTTTATCACTCCCTAAGACGTTGACTGCAAACACTACTGATACAATTCTTGTTATGGGGTCATTGTTGTCTGCCTCATTTGTGAGTGGTCATAACATTCTGTTTGATCATCATATTTGCATGACAAGTGATCAATAAGATTTCAATTTTAGACACAGACTGACCATAAAGGAAATACTTACAATTTGTTTCTCCGTGTACTTGTTGGAGCTGAGAAGGTTAACAGCTTCCATGTGTCCAAAGTCGATATCATGGCCCAGCAGAAAGATGAAGAGCAGCTTGCAGACATATTTTTTTTTACTGTAGCCATCTAAAGCCTTGTCTCCTATTCACACATATGAAAAAACACAGACACACATCCACAACCACACACACAAAGATGGACATGAATATCTTCATGCAGTTATCAATGCAAGGATTTCATTGGTCTGATGCAATCATCTAATTTCAAACAGGTGAGTAGTGGGGAAAAGGGAGGCACCGTTTTTGTTTTTTTGTTTTTTTGTTTTTTTAAAACTCAATTTCTATGGTCAAATAATCCTAAAACAGATATTCTACAAATATTCAACAACAGTCTTACCCACAATTATGAGAAGTATATTGTATATTTTATCATTATTCTATTTATGGCTTCTTCTGTGTCAAAGTACAGTCCAGCGCAACTGCACTACACTATACTCCTGTAACAGCCTTGTCTCAGCCCAGTCTCTCAGACATTTGAATGTCTTCTAACTTCATGAGTGTCTTTACAAACAAAATTTTAACTATTAAAGAAAGAAATTCACCGCACAACTGTCACAGATAGACACAGTTTTGTGATAAAGTATAGTGTCAGTGCATTCTGTTAAACATAATGGTCTGATTGCACCACACTATCATTCTGCTATACGTAGAAAAAAGTTCCAGTTTGGTTGTATTTTCTTCAAGATGCATAGATGGAGCTAAGTGACGGGTGTGGCTTCAGTGTTCCCTCAAAATAGTGATGGGTAGAATTGTTTTGGTGGAACACTGGCACACAACAAGGCTAGCACTGTCATTAAAATGAACAATCCGTCTCAAAAAACTAGCAAGGCGGCTTTACTGCATGATGCAAATCCTTGGCAAAACTTGAAATTTTTAGTGTGATAGGTAGCTGCTCAAAGGCAGTTGTAGATAGCAGAAGGAATGACAAAGCCACCTGAAATGAGCAGCCAGTGGCAAGAATATACTCGCATTCTCCATCCTGCGAGTCACACCATCACCAATATAATGTCAAGTATGGTATATTTACAAATGTCTCTCAGACATATTTTTAGTAGGTTTATATTGATGCCACTTCTCTGCTACAGATGTCTCTAAGCTAACTTCCACAACTGCTTTGTCCAAACCGTTATGTCTTTTAGACTCCATCCCACCTTGACTGCTCAAGGATGTCTTACTTTTGATCTACACGTTTACGTTACATCTAATCAATTTACCCCTATTAACAGGCTGCACCTCCATTAAAAAAAAAAATCACTCTTCATCCAGGAGTTCCAGGTAGATAAAGACCTGCTCTACATCTGATCCCCCCTATATTTCTAAAGTCCTTGAAAAGCTGTTGCAAAACAATTATTCATCTTGGACAAATCTGACATTAGAACGCCCAAGTTTATTATATTTAAAGTCATTTTTGGTCACACTCCTGTCTGAGCACACCACAGATACCAACAGCAGCTACCACAGCCTGCAATGTGGCACGTTTAGGGAACATTGGTAAATTATAGCATCTATTGATAAGAAAATGTTCAGCAAGTCATGTGTTTTGCCTGTGACAAGGTGGAAGGTGCCACCAAATGAGAATGTTGGTCACACCAGTGCTACCAGTGGAAAAGTTAGTCTGGAGTCCTGTATTTACCAGTTTGTTCTTTTCAGCAATGACTTTTCCACAATGTGTATTTTTCCACCAGTAAGGTGTGAACTTTGACTAGAGGTTTCAACACACTACTTGTGCTTCTGTTTGTACATGCAAAACACTTGTATTTGTGGCAATGAAGGCTGAAATAGTCAGAGCATCATGTGGAATGTTGTTCAGAGATTCAGTTTTAGTTTCAGAATGCTCAGAGCAGCAATGAATTTAATTACTTTAGAGCAGCTACATGGTCTTGCTATGTTTTCTCTTTCACCAACTTTTAATTCTCTAACTAATTGTTGGTATTGGCAGTGCTCAAACTTTTACTTAAGTTAGTTATTGGCAGTATATGTAATAGTAGTAGCTCAGTTAGAATCTTAATAATAATCATCCCTAAAAAACTGGACAAAACTAAACGGAAAACAAAAATAAATCTGAAAACACAGGTTGAGTCTACACAGGTAGTGTCTACTGGAAAAAAGGGAGCTTGTCTGTTGCTTAAATTTACAAAAGACAGTATAATAGACTGGAAATGAATCTTTTGATATTTTGCAGATGGCTTTAGAGAATAACAGTGAGACCGAAATAAATTATATAAGAAACTTTGCTGATTGGTAAAACTGGTTAAACTTCAAATCTTCTTTTTTTCTTATTATGCTAAGTTTGTCATTGCAGACTACAGTAGTTATAAACAGCGTTGCTTTTTATGACGACATCAGACCTTGTACACATAAAGCTGTCCTGCCCAAGGTCAGATGCATACCAGTGGCTCTACTGAACTGTTGGGCTGCCCCCCACAAGACACTAAAACACAACAGCAAATGGGTCTGTTTGCTCGAAATGCAGTGTTTGTTGTAAAAGGTGTCTGAAACCACTGGCCTACTTATCTTTGCAGGATTTTATTTGGTGCACTTTCATGTGTTTGTAACTTTCTTAATTTATGTGCAAACAATGGAAAAGCCCACGAAAAACAACCACCACATTAGAAATTTGGTCAGATCTTGGAAAACACAGGAAATATGCTAGAACCAACAGAGGGAAAGAATACTGGGCACTATGCGCAGAGGAGGCAGCGCCATTCTGGAGCAAACTAATTATAGGCAGCATGCAACAGGTGGCAGAGGAAACAACACCAACAGGGGATTAATAGACACAAATGCACAGTGAGCAGAGTGGGAGCTTTCAAGACTGCAGACACAGCAAAAAGCATTAAAACAGAAAAAAAATGAAAGGAGGAATAGCGGACATACAGTCACAAGATGAGTCAGCAAAGCAAACGAAAAGGAGCAGAAAAACTTGTGTTTTGTGTCAAAAAAAACTTCTACGGATAGAAAGAGAACTGGAAACTTGTGGCCATTCATGCCATATGATTCCCTATCCTGAAGATTTCTTCTAACTGTTCACCTACCTTTGAATTTGGAACGGATATTGGCCAGTTCTTTGTTTATCCTCTTAACCTCTGCCTCTTTACTTTTACCTGCAAAAAGATACAGATATTTTGCATGTTGTGTAAAGCTGTGATCACTCATAACCCTGAATAGATCATTCTTCCTTCTTTACATTGCTCCTTTTTCACAGGTTGAAACAACAAAATGGCTACATTCAAAGTACGGTACTTAAATGTAAATTAAACCCTTTTTCTCACTGTGTTCTTTATCAGAAACATAGTGTTTAAAATTATGAATAATTATCAATATTAACAGAAATGAAATGCTTAATCAGGGTCATTTTTTCAGCTACATTACCAAGCCCAGTTTCTTAATTAAACAAAACATCTGAGAAAAGAAGAAGCATATGATCTCATAATTATGAGAAAAGGATCTCCAATTATGAATATAGCTGAAGGAACTCAGATCATTGGCTGTTGTGGGATGGCAATGTTTCTAGAAAAAGGTTCACTATGTTTTAGTGTTGAGGAAACTGAATGCGGAGCACAGAACCAAAGAGAGATTCTCTAGTTTTGTCTCTTATCAGAATGTAGCAGGATATATGGCCTGCCCAAACATGCATAAATCCCTCCACAACATGTCAACGTCAGACAGGGAGTGTCTGACATTCACACCCATTTTACGTGATAATTTGCCAGTTGTGCGGAGGTGAGAGTATCAAAGAGGACTCAGATCTGCAGACAGTATAGACTGAACCCGATCCAGACTTTGTGAGGACCTGCAGGAGCCGGTGAACTGACAAGACAGGGAGAGCTTTGTTCCTGGTTTAGACTCAACATTACATCACATTACAATGCTTGAGCAATGTTGACATACAGTCAGCACAGCCATCTGCAATATTACCTAAATACCCATCACCTCTCAATAACTGCATTATTTCTGAGTTTAATAGTAGAGTATATCCTCTTATTAATAATGGGGGGGGGATAGTGAGCTCAATTGAGTTCACTCAGTTTTGTGTATGTGTGTCTGTATTACCGACATCATACAGGGAAGCTGAAGGGAAAGCACTGTCAACTGAAATGTTGGGCAACTTATTTAGCAACAGCTCGCAGTAGCAACACACTGGAACCCCAACGGAATATAATACTTCATAGTGTTCATACTTAAACAGGCATTCAGTTCCTGTGAATATCTGCATTTTTCAGCTGTAGGACAGACAACCGGACAGCACACCGGAGATGTTTATGTAGGACAGGGGTGTCCAGTCCTGGTCCTCCAGGGCCACAATCCTGAATGTTTCAGATGCTTTCTCTCTTCCAACACACCTGATTCAAATGATCAGGATCGTTATCAGGCTTCTGCAGAGCTTGATGATGAGCTGATCCTTTGAATCAGGTGTGTTGGAAGAGGGAAACATCTAAAACATTCAGTATTGTGGCCCTCGAGGACCAGGACTGGACACCCCTGATGGACACCTCCTGCCGTTTGCCGTTAAAATAAACGTCACCGACAGTCTGACGGTCTCACAAACATACTCACTTAAATAAATGGTGCTACTAAGTCTCCGCAACATTTCTGACAGAAAACCTTTGGACACACCTAAAACAATAGAAGCTGATTAAATTGGGTTTGCGTGTTTCCAGTCAGCGCGGTCCACGCCCTGTGACAGGACCGGAGCTACTACGCGCTAGCAGCTAACGTCACATAGCCAGTGTGGGCTACAAGTGTTGAGAGGTTGTCCAATCTCACTTTGAAATGTCAAATTCACCTAAGCTGTGGGCAGAAAGAGCAAAGGTCGTACTTTGAGACGTGATCTGTACACGGCGCATTAGACGTGTAACGCTGCACCAGCTAACTAGTCAGTAACACCAGCTAACTAGTCAGTAGCTGCACCGACTGCTGTCCATGAAGGTGATAAACAAACTTACAGTTCCTGATGTCAGAGATGAACACAGCCAGGCCACGCATCCCATCTCCTTTAGACACCGTCGGCATTTTGTTCGCTGCCTGCTATTGTAATGCTTCCTCTTCGGTGTTTGAAATGACACAACTGTAGAAAGTAACTTTGTTTGAAAGTTGTTTTGCTAAACGGCTAGCATGCGCTGTGTAGTGTAGGGAGCCCCGACATATGACGGGGACAGGAAGCGGACAGACTGCGGCTGCGTTCCAAACATCTGGGCTGCACCCTTCTCCAGCCACGATGCAGGGCTGCGTTCCATTCATGTGGCGCACAAACCCAGTCCCTGCTCTCCAACGCCCGGTAGTCAGGCTGAGTGTTCTCTCTCACTGAGGTGACACAGTGTCTCCTTCACTTATTCGCAGCAGATCGCTAGCAGTCATTATTTTTGGTCACTACTCTTTAACGTTTTCGTATTTTGGCAGGACTGTCATGCAGAAGTGCAGGAGAGCTTCTAAATAGTTTACCCCCTGTTTAGGGTTTCTTAAACTGCAGGGAACTAGAGTTAACTATTTATTGAAATCTTCTGATGACATTCATACATTAATTACAATTAAGATACTTAATATAAGTACACTTAAGACATTTATGTCAAAGTGTCATTAGTCTGCTCAACACTTCCACCGAGTTAAGACGTCACACTGTGTCCATCCAGTCTTCTGTTTCTTCATTTTGGCTGCAGGTCCTGGGTCAGTCTTCATTGTTCAGCAGGTTTTTTTCCCCTGAACTCTTCAAAGTAGGTTTTATCTCTACAGTCTCTAAGATTCTGTACAAGCGCTCCAACCTAACACACAGCAAAACCTAAATCCTACAGACTTAAACTAATAAAAACATGTAAACATTGCCTGCACAGCTGCTCCGGTTTCCTTGAGCAGTCTAAGGACATGCCTAATAGGTTAACTGGTGATTCTAAATTGGCTGAAGTGCAGGTATGCATGGTTGTCTGTTATATTCTGCTACAGGATCTACGCGCTGCTCAAAACCATTTGGGAGAACCTTCAAACACAGTATTTCTTAATTTCATTTGCATTTGTTGCAATAGACAGTCCTCCATACCTAAAACCAAGTGTCTGAATTGTGTTTGTTTAGATAACTTTATTAAGCCCTGTGACAGACCGGTGACCTGTCCAGGCTGCACCCTGACTTCTCTCTAAATCAAATCCAGCTCCAACCACAACCCTACAGAGGATGAAGTGGTGTATAGATAATAAATGAATAGTAAACAATTGTTGATGCATATTTTAAATTTCATGCATTATTAACTTAAGTATTTCAGCATCACCTGCATGATTTAGCAGCTTCTGGTTTGCTTAAATGTTTTTGTTGCACTAACCATTGTTGTTCAGCTATGAGCCAAAGATTCTCTTGTGCTTGGACAATGTTTGTAAATTGAATATTTGTCTAATTCTGTGTATAGGTTTATTGTTCTGTGTCCAGGTAATTATGTTGCTAAAAAAAAATGCTGGTTGCCAGTAACATTTATCTTTACATTATCTGTCCTTTGTCTCTATGTCAGAAAATGGTGCTGGAGGGTTGCTGTCAGGAACTGGAGAGAACTCTGGACAGGGAGCAGGAGGGTTGACAACAGAAATTCAGTCAGAAGGAGCAGGAGCTGCAGAACAGGAGAAGCCAGCTGCACAGTCTGCTGGAAGACTATCAGAACCTGATCTGCGTCAAGTTAGCTCTTGGCATTGAGATCAGTGCTTAGAGGAAGATGCTGGAGTTGGAGGAACAGTGATATGGCTGTGATCCATTCAAAGTATCTTCCATTTTACTGTCTGCTTTAATAAATCCACAACATAGGATGGTTCATGGATAGTGGTGTCTGGTACTTTTGCTCTCAATTAAGTGTTTGTCATTTTTCTCTCAGACTGAAGCTGGCCCCAAGCCCCTCCCAGCATATTGCCATTCCTCAAACATATGAACACAGTAGAGGAGAGAAATGGAAACAGGAAGGAACCTCTGGCTGCTAAATGTCCAGTCATTTAACAGTGAACTGTGCTGTGACTTTGGCAGAGATCAATATACTTTATTTATCCCCTTGGGGAAATTCAAGGTATTTAGTCTCTTACACACGTTACGTGCAATATAGATGGGGGGAAAATGTTCAAAAGAACATGCAATTAACATGCTGGTAATACAAAAATGTGCAAAAAATGGTTAATATTTACAATAAGGTGCAACATTAGTGGTATTTACAATAAAATAATAATAAAAATAATGATAACAATAAAATCACTTGACCCAATTGAATGTGCAACCTGTGGTCTTAGAGAGCAGCACAGAAGCAGACGCTCCAGTGTCTTCATGAGGTGTGATGTGAAGGTTACTGGTCTGTGGTCATGTCTCTCAACAGGGCGCACTACTTTGGGCACCGATACAAGACAGAATGCTTTCTCAACAGAACCAGGACTCTACCAGTCCGTAGACTCAGGTTGAAGATCCTCTGGAGCAGCTCAGCTAGTTGAGCAGCTCAGTCCTTAAGCAGCCTCAGACACACACTGTTGGGACTTGCTGCTTTTCCGGGATGCAGCTTCTTGAGATCTGCAGCCATTTCCTCTGTTGTGAGGGACGGTGATGGGGCAGTGTGAGGGGAGGTGCTGCTGTGGTGCTAGGGGTGAGGTAGCATGGAGGAGGTGATGGGAGGGAGGGGAAGATGGGGGGAGGGGATGATGAGAGGGAGGGGCTGAGGCAGTGTGAAGGAAGTGATGGGAAGAGGGGGTAAGGTAGAGTAGGGGAGGTGATGACAGGACGGGAGCAGGGGAGGAATGGGACCGTGTCGGTAGGGGAGTTTAGAGGAGGTGATTGGTGAGGGGGGTCAGGCTGTGTGGCAGGAGTGCAAGGGAGGAGGACAAGCAGTGTCGAAAATGTAATAGGAGCATGGAGGTGAGGCAGAGTGGGCAGGGAGGAGGCCGGGAGAGAGTGAGTAAGAGTCGTGGACGAGATGGGAGAGGCCGAGTGGAGGAGGCTGTGGGAGGAAGGGGGAGGGGTAGAGTGGAAGAAGGGGAGGATGAGGCAGGGAGGAGGAGGTAATTAGGGAAGTGGGTGTGGCGGAATGAAGGAGGTGGTAGGGAAAGGGGGTGGGGGAGAGTGTAGGAGTGTCCTGGTTTGGCAAACAAAGGCTCAGGCGCAGACTCGATCACCAAAATGTTGAATTCAATGAACACAATTTATTTACAAACAAAGATTCAAAAGACAAACTAAGGTTCCCAAACGGACAGGAGGTGGACCAGATGACTGGAGACGCAGAGGATATGGAGGACTGGAGCCAGAGGAATCTGATGGAGGGGAATCAGGAATGAAAAATGGACCACGGGTTGGCAGCAAATGTGGCAAAACTGAAGCACAGGCGAATAGAGTGAGAACAGGAATCAAAGTTACCAAACAGAGCTTACGAACGAGAGCAAGACTAACGTAGGTGTTACAACGATCCGGTGTTGACTTGTGGCTTGCTGGTGTCTTAAACACTGCATGAAGGTCTGGAGAGTGAGTGGCAAGCCACGCCTCGCCGCAGCTGGAGCAATCGGCTGATTGCGATTCCGAACACGTGGTCACTTGTCCCTCCAGCTTGTTGCACAGGAAAGGTTGAAGCAATAATTAAAGTGCTCCACTAGGTAGAGCTAAAGGCAGAGGGCATGTCAAGGAGGTGATGGCGAGGGAAGGGTGAATTAGTTTGGGTAATGTGAAGGGGAGCGGGGGGTGAGAGAGAGTGTAGGAGGAGATGGAGGAAGTGCAGTGTGTAGGCAGTGATAGTGGGGGGTGGTGAGGCAGTGTGTAGGAGGTGATGGGGTACAGTTGTTGGGGTAAGGGGTAGAGGCAGGGTGGAGATGGGGATGGAGGGGGTGGGGGGGAGGGAGGGAGGGTGCTGTTGTTGTTGCCCTTCAGCCTCCACTTCAGCTTCCTCCTGTAGTCCCTCCTGGCTTGCTTCTTCCTATCTCCATGCCTGAAGGACTTCTGGTAGAGGAGAGCCTTGATGTTGCTGGTGATCCAGGGTTTGTTTTTGGAAAAGTACCATATTGTCATTACAGGAATAACAGTGTCCCAGCAGAAGTTAAAATAGTTCGTGGTGCAGTCAACCATGCTGTCCATGTCCATGTTTCCTTGTGATGGCAGCAGTACATCCCATTCCATGTATTCGAGGCATTCCTTTAGGGTCTCAATGGCCTCTGGGGTCCGCTTCCTGAATGAACGGGTGGTTGCAGGCTGCCTCAGAACATGAGGTTTGTAGTGGGCATGAAGAAAGACCAGATTGTGGTTGGCCTTGCCAAGCGATGGCAGTGCTGAGGCTCTGTAGGCCTCCTTGGCATTTGTATACAGTAGATCGAGTGTTTTCTTCTCCCTTGTTGGACAGTCAACATACTGTACAAAGCCAGTCAGATGGGAGGCGAGGTCAGCATGGTTAAAATCCCCTGATACTGCAATGAATGCATCAGGATTCTGGCAGTATCCTCGCGATAGTCTCTTAAAAATTTGAAAGTGGAAAATATTTTAGACTGAAGAACAACTCTGAGACAGCAAGGCTGTAATGCAGCTGGACAATGGATTTGTTTTGGGTTTTGTCTTTATTTGTACCCTTTTGTAGTATCAAGAATTTGTTTTAGTGACCCAGTTTGGGTTGTGGAGGTCCTGCATCCTGGCCATGTCTGAGAAGGTCGATGCCACCTCACCTTTTCCCGAGACACGATGTCTCCACCGTTTCATTTTCCATCAGTGTCAAGTCCTGGGACCTGCCAGAGTCAGTTGACGAATCCCCTGGAAAAGAGACTGCCCCTGAGTCAGCTGATGCTTCCACTGCACCAGTGTCAGGACCTGCAGTGGCTTCCGGTACTCTAGAGGGGCTCCACCTTTGCCGGCCCTCAGCCTGGCCTCCAGAAGGTCTCCTCCATCACTGGCCTCCCAAGGGGTTTCACCTCCTCTGTTGCTAGCCTCTCGAGGGATTCCGTATTGTCAGCTAGCCTCCAGTGATACTGAGCTCTTTCAGTTGTTTTTGACATCAAGGCATATATCAGCATGAGTGATAGATACTTGGCAAAAACAAACCGATTCTTTATTTGCATATAAAAACAGATGCATTTTTATACCGTCTATACACTTTCCAGCAACAATAATGTAAAATCTCTGAGTTGCTACAAAATCAGTTGGGTAGAACTTCTTGGTGGCATGTGGCTGAGTAAGGTGGGGTATGCTGTTGGTGGTCTGTGGTGGACATGGTCAAACCGGGCCACAACTTAGCCCTGCCCATGTTAAGATGCCCCATGGAGATAAAAATCCCCCACACTAGCATCTAACATTACAGCTAACAAGCAGTGTTATCTACCATTTATATTGAAGGTAAAGAACAACATTAAAATCTTAGAATAAAGTTAATCCTATACACATATTCCTACAACTCTCAATATTTTATACTGGAATGCCTAAAACACTTGGTCACAAAAAAACAATCGTGCATTTTGGTTCTTTCATAAATGTACTATAAGTCTTCTGGAAAAATGACAAATTCTGCTGGATTAAAAATGTATATAGAGCAATATTACTATTTGGTTAAATATTGCTTGGCCATTTTCACGTCCCTCCATGATATGCTGTCTGCATCCTTGTCCTATTCTGACAAAGCAGAGCTTCACTGTGAGGGTGCAACATGTGGGAGGTTCACTCCATCACCCCCACATTGACCAACAACTGACCAAATGCAACTAAAAAAATCTTTTACTCTGTTCTTTAATTGAACTGTAATTTTGTTTTTTTCACATGAGTACAGATGATCTTTCCATGTACCTCCTGGCTACTGCAGTATCCTCTTGTTCGGAATCACTGCTCTAAAATACAGGCCTATATTTTCCTGTTAAGTTGTAATTCAGGTATTCTAAGGCAGGGGCGTACACACTTTTTCAGCAATTGAGCTACCTATAAAATGACCAAGTCAAGCTGATCTACCTACCTACCTACTTTTTGTCATTACATTACTCTGATGACTTGCACTGACTGGAATCAGCCAGGGATGCATAGTCCAGACAGTAGCTTCTTATAGCCAGCCTCAAGCACATCCAAATGATCATAATTTATGGTGGAACGGTATTTGGACTTAATAATCTTCATGTGGGAAAAGGCTGACTCACATAAATAAGTGGAGCTGAATAATGTAGTCAAGGAGGAAGTGCGTTTCCTCATGTTGGGTTACTTTTCCTCTGTGAGTAAGTTCCAGAACTATCCATGAGCCCTGGACTTAAGCTGAAAGTCAGCTTATAGTGTCAAAATCTCATCCTCCACTCCAGAAGAGTTCAGGTGAAACCCTGTTTCAATTTTTGATGCGCGTGAATCAACCTCAGCATCTTCCCGAAAAGGGCAGCACATGAATGTAACGACTGGCTCCAGCAAAACAAAATCTTGAAAGCGTTTGTCAAACTCTGACAGACAGTTCTCAATCTGCTTTGTGTGGCATACACTGTCAATTTGTACACACGCATTCGCCTTCCCTTGCATCTCCAGCTCTGATGCAAGGTTCTTGAAGCTTGCCAAATCATGGCGCTGCAGCTTTGAGGAGTGATGTTACATTTTTTGTTTGAAATCATTAACTGAGCTGATCATATTGATCACGCTTTTGTCTTTTCCTTGCAGCTCTACATGAAGGTCATTCAACATGTTGGTCAGATCAGTTAAAAATGCTAAGTCTAGCAGCCACTGATCATCATTTAGTTGGTTGTATTCTGCATGTTTAGCTACACAGAAAAACTCCTTAATCTCCAGACAGAGCTCTCGAAATCTTTGCAGGAATTTCCCTCAACGAAGCCATCTCACATCAGTGTGTAGCAGCAACTCAGAGTGGTCGCCGTCAGTCTTCTCCAGATGTGCACAGAATAGCCGTCTTTTAAGAGATCTGGCGCGAATGGAACAGGCGATTGTTGCCACATCCATTATCTCTTTCATGTTGAGCATTTTTGCACGTAACACTTGTTGGTTGAGGAAGTTCGGGAAAGCATCGTCCTCCCTGCACTTAGCAACAAAGCAATTTCAGCGGCCAACCATTGCGGGCGCTCCATCTGTGGTGATAGACACCAATTTGCACACTGGGAGCTGGGTTTACGCAATGAAGTTTTTGAAAGACTGAGAAATGTCCTCTCCTCGCATGTTCTTTCATGGGCAGTACTGTTACAGCTCCTCTTTTGCAGTCATATCGGTAAAGACCATCCGAATAAAAATGCACAACTGGGCTGTGTCACTCACGTCTGTAGACTTGTCCAATTGCAGTGAGAAACACTGGCAGTCTGCGATATCCTTCCAAAGTTGCTGGGTCAAATCCTCGGCCATGGCTCCACTGAGCTGTGTAACTGTACTTCTTGATAGCTGGAGAGCTTCGATTGAAGATAATATTCCTGGTTTGTTTTTAAAGTCTCGGAACAACGAGTCAGTTGCTTCAACAAATGCCTCTTGTACCATCTCTCCATCTTGGAAGAACTTCTTGTGCTTAACGATGAAGTGACTCACCCAGAATGATGCTTTGGTGACTGTCTCGCTTTTGTGGTCACTTGTGAGAAAAATGACTGCTGTCTGGATGACTAGGATTTTAGTTCCTTCACCTTCCTCTTTCTCAGCTCGCTTTTCGGACGGAAGTCAGTGCCGTAGCTTTTATGCACAGTCTGAAAATTCCACTCTACATTTCTCGTCTTCAGAAAAGCGATGGTAGACTGGCAGATGAGGCAAATGCACTTCGAATATGACTTTGTGGAAAAAAAATTCCTCCTCCCATTCTGTATGGAAGTGGTAGGTTGTTTGCTACTTACTCGGTCCAGCTCCCTCACTCATTTTCATACCCTTTCTTAAGTTTAGAAGAAATAAATTGGAGGCTAACTAGGCAACTCGGTAGCTTGCTAGAGTTTTGCAGTACTCGGCGCGGTTGTACGCGCATGCGTGGTGACTCGTGTCAGAAAAGGTCAGATGTCAGACTGGCTGCCCTCTATGTCAATGAAGTAACAAGTTTTATAGTGAGGATGTATGATAGGCTGATGTCTGTTTTTTTAATGCCCTGCGATCTATCCACACTACCTTTGCGATCGACCAGTAGATTGCGATCGACCAGTAGATTGCAATCAACGTATTGGGAACCCCTGTTCTAAGGCATTGTTCTGCAGTGTTACAGCCAAGCCTAGGGGAAACCTGGTCATAGCATGAGGCCCTTCTCCACTCTTCCCACTCCCAAGAAGGCCAGCAAGATGCGTATAAGTAAAAGAGCACTTTTATTTTGCTACACAATGGAGCAAAGCCCTAAACCAACAAATAGAATATATCCTAAAACTGCCTCACCTAAAGAAAATAATGCTCAAACAAAAGACAGGTTTCTACCCTAACCCTTAACAAAAACAACACAAGAAACAAGGAAACAAAAGGGATCCTCACTCAACTACTGGTGCTCAAAGATGTGCTCATATATACAGATGCATATTAACAATACTATTCTAATTTCTGACGGGCTAACACACTACACAATTTGTACCCATAGATCTTAACTATAAATAATGTTGCTCTTACGAAACACAAAATACTAACTAAGGTTCAGATACAACTGGCTAGTTCTTTGTTGGGCATGGGAGAGAGAAGACAAGGGCCGGGAGAAGGTTTCCCTCTGTTTAAAAAAAGCCGCTCCCTGGGCTGGTCCAATCTGATAGCTCCATCTTCCTGCACCTCAGCCAGTCAGAAAGCTCCACTTCTTCTGGTGAAATGGATGCTGACCATACACAGTCAAGCTGAGGGGAGGAGAAAAGACTTCTGCCATCTTAGTAGACAGACACAGTTCAAAATATAGTAATATGACCCAGGGTCTTAACAGCAGTTTAATATAACAAACACTTTTTTTGTAAAATATAACAAAGTAAAACTCTTGAGACAAGCAATTTCTTTGCCAAACGTAACAAAATAAAACTATCCATCCATCTATCCATAGATTGTCTATACACTGCTTAATCCTCACTTGGGTCATGGGGGGCTGGAGTCTATCCCAGCTGACTTAGGGCAAAGGCAGGGGACACCCTGGACAGGTCATCAGTCTATCACAGGGCTACACTTAAGAGACAGACAACCAAGCACACTCACATTCACACCTACGGATAATTTAGAATCACCAATTAACCTCAACATGTTTTTGGACTGTGTGGGAGGAAGCTGGAGAACCCGGAGAGAACCCACGCTGCACGGAGAGAACATGCAAACTCCACACAGAAAGATCCCGGGTGTCCTCACTGGGACGAACTGGGGATCTTCTAGCTGTGAGGTGACGGTGATAACCACTGATCCACCTTGCAGCCCACAGTAAAATTAATGTAACAAAAAAATAAAGTCAACTGCAACAACAAAATATTGTACAACTTTGAAGTAATACTAACTTAACAAATAATGTAACAACATAAAACTAATAAAGTAAAAGGAGCATAACAGCTATTGTAAAAAACTAAAAGAAATCAAAGTAATTCAATCAAATAAATGGAAAAAAAGTCAGCAGTCAGTCCTCCACAGAGGGACGCCAGCAGCAGCAAAGGGCCGCGCTGATTCCACTGAAGAATGTTTGGATGGTATTTAGCAACTTTTTAGAGCAACCAGAGGAGGCAGAGGCTGCAAAGTCTGTTTTTTTTTTATTTTTATTTTTTACCTCCGTCACAAAAACCAGGGAGCTGGATCTTGGTCATTACAGCAAGAAACAGACATTGAGGAGACAGGGATCCAGGAAAGAGAACTCCAGAAATCTCTGTGAGACTCATCTGTGAAACAGTCTTCAATGGAAATCTTAGGCACTTCAGCAGAAATCAACTGGACTTCTCTTTTAGGTTCTTGAAGATGATTCACTTCTACTCCAAGTTGCCTCTCCAATTCTAACTGATTGATGTGAGTTTTATAGTCACTCCAGCTCACATGACTAATGGATCATTAACAACCAGGACTCACGTGACTAAGGGTGTGAATTACTCTGAAACCAGGTGGTCCAACAACAACAACAGTGATCATGGTGGTAATGCTGTCATGTCTGTCAAGTTTCTGTTTTGTGTGCACGTTTTATGTCTTGTCTTTCCTGTTTTATTTTGAAGTCATTTCGCCAGTTGTTTTGTTCAGCTTTACTTCCTGCACTTGTCTTGTCTCACCTGTTCCCTGATTACCTCCCTGCACCTGTTTCCCATCTCCCCTCATTACCTCATGTATACCCTGTGTGTCTCACTGTCTCGTCGCCAGTTCGTTGCACTTCACAGTCCTCATACCAGCGTTATTTCAAAGTCAAGTCATAGTCTGTTTGTTCACGACCTCGTTTCTGTTTTTTGGACCTTTGCCTCTTGATTTCCAGATACCTCTGCCTGATCTGATTGACATGTGTACTGAACCCTGAACGGTAATAAACCTGCCTTTTTGCCTGAACCCTATCTGTGTCGAGCATTTGTGTCCACCTGCCTGTCATCAGTGAGTTCTTGACAAATGCAACCAGTTTACACAACAAAGATGTGACTCGGCCATGTCAGGAGTCACTCAAGGCTGTTCCAGTTTGACTTGGATGCCTTCTTTCACTCCTCTCAAACCGTCTGTCCTCTCTGCCCAAAATGTGTACATTGCTGTCCTCAGAGTGTCCCCTATTCTTCAGATGCAGGTGAACTGCTGAGTCTTGTCCTGATGAGCTGCTCTCCTGTGCTGAGCCATACGCTTGTGGAGATGTTGTTTAGCCTCTCCTGTGTACAAGTCTGTGCACTTGACTGCATATACAACATTGCTCCACTTGTGTGTTGGTGTTTTGTCCTTGGGGTGAACCAGTTTTAGTCTTTAAGTGTCAGGGTCTGAAGTGCACCAGTATGTTTAGAGAAAATCCTTCTGAGATTTTCAGATTGTCCAGCAGCATATGGGATGGCAATGTTGTTCCTCCTGTTCTGAAATACAGTACCACAACAAACAGTGAAGAAAGGAAGAGCACCCCAAGAACAAAACACCAACACACAAAGGGAGCAACGTTGTATATGCAGTAAGGAGTGCACAGACTTGTACACAGGAGAGACTAAACAACATCTCCACAAGCGTATGGCTCAACACAGGAGAACAGCTCATCAGGACAAGACTCAGCAGTTCACCTGCATCTGAAGAATAGGGGACACTCTGAGGACAGCAATGTACACATTTTGGACAGAGAGGACAGATGGTTTGAGAGAGGAGTGAAGGAAGGCATCCAAGTCAAACTGGAACAGCATCTCTAAACAGAAGAAGGGGTCTGTGACCCCATCGTGTCACACCCTCCACCTCAGGACAGGGCTAGTGGCAGTACTTCTCCCTCTTCTCTCTCTCTATTTCTCCTTGCTCCCTTACCTTCATGTGGGTGTGTGCATGGTGAGTGTGCGGGGCAGGAGCTGGTTGGTTAAGCACCTGAGGATCCACACCTGCAGCTGGTTCCCACACTCACTCTTCACCTGGCACCATATAAGGAGAGCTCAGGCCACAACTCATCGCTGGACCGTAAACTTGCACTCTGTTAGTTACTCTGGCTCTCTGCTACAACTGTCTCTGTGCCTTGTGCTTCTGATCTGCTAACCTGCCTTGTCCTCTGACCTTAGCTTTGGAAACCACCCACTGCTCCGTGTTATGTGGTCTGCCTCAGTAATCCTCTCCCACTCACACATCCGACGCTCTCTCTGCAAATCTCTGGCTCTATCTGCTGGGGGCACTGTGCCTCGTCACTTGTTACCTCTGCTCCACCACTCGCCACATCGTCCACCTCCCCACAGATCTGTACTCTAAGCTCTCAGTCTCTTTCTGGCCCGTAAACCTATCACAATATTGTTTGATGTCCGTTATTTTATTGCACTCCTGGTCTGGTCATATTAGTCCTGGGTTTGCTTTTCCTGCATTTACTGTGTTCTTGATTATCCTTGCGAAGGCTACAACTCATTTGTTATTCCGCTTAATCCCAAGAGGGCCCCGTAGTTCCTGTGTTTTTGTTGTTGACCTCAGTTTTGTTTCCCATGTGTTTCATTACATTCATTCCGGCTTCTCAAGTTCCGTTGCTTAAGTTTTGTATATGGCGTTTACATTTGTAAATATTTTAACTTTGTGAAACGTTTGGTTGCCGAGTCCATGTCTGCGTCTGAGCCTCAGTCCCTGAACCCTAACAGACCGATCAAGCACCTGTAACGCAGTGATAAGGTCTCTCCCCAGAAAGTGCTCGGTCAGGTGGCACATTGTGATGAATGGGTGCTGTGGAGCTTAACAAGAAGAGATTCTCTGATCTCCATCAAGATGCAGCATCTATTATAGGAGGTCCACAAAAGCCACTCTGTCCTCCCATTCACAGTCTCTCCTTTTGGAAAGATCTGGGTTTGGAAGCAGAGTAAGACCAACTGATCAGTTCCCAACTCTTAGAGACAGATCAATAAATGCTACTGATTCAGTTTTTACTCAAACAGCACAGCAGAAAGTACCACACTAACCAGGTCATTCAGAGAGCTGGGCAACTCGATGAAGCTGTTCTGTTCCTCTGCTCACATTGTTCACTGCTGTGTATTCTTTCAGCATCTGAAGGAACAAAACATATGAGAATTGTTTTAGAAGAAATGAACAGCCGAGCCTCCAGGATGAACCCACCTGCTGAAGCATTCAAAAACCTGAATATGAAATTCTAATCAAAAGGAGTCCAGAGATCTACCTCTTGCTCAGTGTTTTGGATGAAATCAGTGCCTTTCTTCAGGATCTTCACAGCCACGGTCTCTGTGGTCTCCACATTCTGGCACTTGGTGATTCTGCCATAGCAGCCTTGACCAAGATACTCCAGAGTGGAGTAACCACCGGTGCTGCCGAGCAGAGTCTGACCTGCCTGAACCTCAGTCAGAGTGACTGTGGAGAGAGCCGGTGACCGTGGAGGGGGAAAAAATGTCAAGTGTGTTCAGTATGTGAGGGCCATTCAGTCAACACATCATGACCATCAACCAGAAATACACTCATGACATGTTGCCATTTGACTGAATTCACTTACTTAGAAAAACAGCATTATAAAAGGATTTAAGATCAAATTACTGTGAAAACCAACACTGGCCTCAAGTAACACACACTGATAAGGTGTATACCAGGACCTGAGAATGATCTTTTGTTATTCTGAAAACTTAGATTGTGACAGAGCAGCCCCGTTCTGTGCTGCATCTGAGGAACAGTTTTACAGTTTGACACTGTTATCAATTCTACTGTCATAGCAGATACATTCACTTTGATTGTGTTGAGTCTATCTTATCTGATGCACCAGAGGCAACTGAACTTGACCACAATAGCATTGTTGGTCAGAGTTCTCAGTTTGTTTTGTCACTGGTTGAGATTGAACCATCAAACTTGAGGTTGTTGTTGACCGCAAGTGTTCTTCTTCAAGTAAACTTTCGTCTCTTAAGTCTCCTCGAGTCTCTCTCTGCTGATGGTGGATATAATGACCACAGTCCACCAGAGACCTGCTTATATGCTGCCACCTCTCATGACATCATAATGTCATTTGGAACTCACTGTGTTTCATTCTATTCTTTTTTACAAACTCACTGAAACCCAAGTTGAAATATCTGATTTCAGCTCCTTATAGTATAAAGAAGAATGTTTCCTTGTCCATCAGTGATTTTTACAATATCTACAGACTAACACACAGTCCGCAAAAGTTGGTGTGTGTGTGTTCAGTTTTATTGTTTTTCAAACACATGTATGTGAGCATAATGGAAAACAAAATCTCCCGGACCAGTGCAGTATAGGACAGATGAGGAGGGAAAAGTGCAACAAATAACGTAACTGAGCTCACCCTTTAATGCAAACTTGAGGTAGTTAGTCTCCCATGGCTATAACATAACCTGTAATTCATTTATTTTAGTCAATTAAGCACTCATCTCCCTGTTAGTCCTAAAACGATTTGTCTTTGACAATGTTCTGCTGTCAAAACGCTCAACATGACAATTGTCTTTGTTTCATCAAACAAGCGTATGTTACAAAGTACATAATTTAAAAAAAATGTTCTTTTGTATTATCATGACACATTGATAGTTGAAAATGTTAAATTATTCCCAAATACTACCTTACTTCTACCACTAACTGCATTAAGCACCGTTTTGACATTTCAATGGGGATTTTTAACAGTTTTTTATGAATTTCATAAAAGCTGTATGATGAATCGCTACCAAAAGATATAGCACCATTTCTGATCAAGCTGCATGTTTTAATATATAATTTGTGCTCGTTTTGTCAAAGCTGCAGAATGAGTTACGTAGCCAAAATTCTTCTGGACAAACCTATAACAAGAATAAGCCCAAGGAATANTGTCAAAGCTGCAGAATGAGTTACGTAGCCAAAATTCTTCTGGACAAACCTATAACAAGAATAAGCCCAAGGAATAGTAATAAAGGAGCTTAATGCTTATGAAGGAATCTAGAATTCCACACCAGATAAGCCTCTGAGCAGTACTGGAGAACCCAGGTGAATATTGCCTAAACCTTTCTCTTTACTTGCTGCTCCACAGTTTTCCAGCTAATTGCTGCAGCATGAAAACAGCCACAATCCAACAAAACAAGTTTTAGTAGCACTTCATTTGAAAAGATGTTTACATAAGCATTTGCAACACCTACGTACGCACTACACAACAACTGACATGAACAAACGTAACCTGGTGATAAAGGGTTCTCGTGTCACTTTCCGTGATCATTGGGTTTTATTACATTTATGCCAGGTTAAGAGCACTTTATGACATTTCCCTATTATTCATATAAGGAACCCTAAAGGAAAGGACAAGACCACCTGATTAGTTATTTGTAAAATACATTTAATCCCTTTATATTTGGGCAAACCAAAGTCTACATGAGTAGAAGGGTTAAGATTGAAGTGGCAGTGGGTCCTGAGTGACAGTTACCAAATTCAGCAATATGAACAACACAGCCAGGGAAACAGTAATCCCTCAATACTGGACTGATGTGTGTTGTCGTGCATGATTTGAATGATTTGAGGAGCAATTAGCTGATGTGTAGAAGGTTTTGGCTTCCTCTCAGCTGACACTGCCACTAAATCTTCCACCTTTTCTATCCAGACTCCTTTGATGACGTACCACACACAGATATCACAATACAAAGAGAAAAAAGGCATTTGAGTACATTATTTTTCTACAACCTTCATTATTTTCATTAGTACAATACATGAGAGCTGTACGACACTTTAACTGTTTCTCAGTTGAAGTGGGAGTTGTAAACAAGGCAAGGTCTTAATTGGTTGACAAAAGCTAAGGTTATATGGAAGGTTACACAGGATGCTATGACTTAATGTGAGTGTGTGTTGATGTGTGATGAGTTAGTGCTGTGCAGTTACGCGTGTCAGTGGCAGCTGGATTTAGCATAAACAGAATCACAACAGAGCCCAAATGGTAGAATAAAATCCCCACTGGACTTGTTCTGACCCTGCACTATGAACAGTTATTGCATGAAAGGTGATGAAAGTTAGCAGGCTGCGAAGCCAGGGGAACAGTACAACAATGACACAACCATGTCAGATAAGACAGAACTAGACTCAACCAGACAGGTCAACCCAGATTCAGAACACTAAACCAAAGCTTTCTGCTGTTCATTTGCTCTAGGCTGGAATTTCGCCTCACTTCCTCTGTAAGCAAGCAGAAAACTAACAATTCCCTACAGAGGTGAGCAACTACGAACAAGTGGCTTGATGTGTGTACAGTCAACACGTTTGTAGGAAAAAGCACATGATTAATACATGGATGCATAAATGACCACTACATTTACAGTTAAAGCCATACAAGTCATGTTTGAAGGAAATTAATCTGATTTGGAAAAGATGATTGTAGTGTTAAGCAAGTTGCCTCCTGAAATAAGTGCACAGATGCATAAACGTTTTGGACACATGATGAACAGCAACAAAAGTAATTTAAAAAAAGTAAAAATATTTTTAAAAAAAAACAAAAAAAAAAAAACAAAGAACACATAGAGCCGGACATCAGGTCACTGACTTTGGTTCCAGCTTCCAGATTAACTGGTTCAATTCCAGCAGACATCACATAGCGATGTGAATGTGAACCAAAACAATGGTCTGTAAGACAAGAAAGTGTGTTTGTATGTGTCTCTATGTGGCGAGGCCAACCCCAGTGCTTCACTAGTGCTGGTCATATTCATCTGGTTCAATCTGGAGCAAGTCTAACGAGCAGGGAATACAGGAAAATACTGGAGGAAGATCTCATGTAATACAATATCCATGCTCAGGCAGACATAAAGCACTGTCAACATATATTTATATACAGTTTATACATAAAACAGTGAAATAACATCCATAAAACCAAGGATATAAGGGCCGGTTCATAGGCAAAAAGCAACAACTAATCAAACACTAAAGGATTACAGCACCTTGATTGCTGAATGTAATTGATGTGTGATAGTGTGATATAATATCTACATATCATGTAAAGATAGGACTGGTCTAATATGCATAACAGTATCTGTGACTAACAAAAATTCATTGACAGTGTAACAAAATGCTCAATGGAAGAAGGTTTACACTGTCTTAAAGAGCTGACTAAATCCAGCAAGCAATTATATATGTGACATTTCCTGGTTATAAAAGAAAAAAAAAAGGGAGATAGCGTGATAGTTCTTCCTTTATTCTCGAGTATGCTGGCAGCCCACCACTTCAGTACACCGGGCTGTTGCGGATCCCACAGCACAGCACCATGCTGAAAATCATCTCAAAGATCTGGGAGGAGCAACAGGAAAAAGGTGATGATTAGAAATGTTCTTTCTCTCAAACATTTCATGTCACAGAGGTAGAACGGTCATGTCTGTATGTCAGATAAATAATAGGGAGATAAGATTACCACAGTATTGTCTGTGTAATGCATATACATCCAAGAAGGAATAATTTCAATATACCTTGTTTGTTTAACCCTGTCAACTTTTTGTTTTTTTAACCCCAAGCAGTTTTTAGGCATTTTTTCTCAGCTTTCACTCCAATAAAAAATTCTGCACCTCTATAGAAACAGCACAGTCATGGCTAGAAGGAGAGAGAGCTCAGAAATGTTTTTCTGTGCAGCATGACACAGTTGCCATCATTGACAAAAAAAAGAGCGAAAACAACTAAATGTATACATTTTTGATAATGTAATTCACAAAGTTGAAAACAACCTGGAGTCAACATACCATGTTTTGTGTGTCAACAGATGGTACAAATACTGGAAAAAAACAGTTATACTACTTCTAGCCACTGCTCTGCTGTTTCCATAGAGGTGCAGGACTTTATATTGCAGTTAAAAGTAAGAAAAAATACCCAGAAACTGCTTGGAGTTTTAAAAAAACAAAACAAACAAACAAAACAAACGGGCACCGAAGAATACACATGTGAGCATGTTTTGTTTACCTAACAGCCATTCTTTCAGCAATTCAATAAATAAAGTTATATATAAGCTGTCTACTCTCATTTTAGAAACTTGTGCCATAAGCAGCTGAAATATGCTGTAAAACATGCTGTCATGTCTTTTTCTCTGCAAAATGCTATGTGGGTAACATTGTTGTTCCAAACACTGCACTGTAACTCTTTAGGTGAGTGGTGCAGCTGAAGCAGCGTCATTTGTAATGTATACATTGAAATTAAAGGTTGTATTTATAATCACTGATTCATTTTACTGATGCAGTGAATAAACACACCAAGCTTATGCACAGACACAGAGCTAGATGACCACGTGGCAGAGAATAAATACAACACATTTTGTTGTCATGGCAAATGATAATGTGTAACTATGTAGAAAATCAAGGGACAAACATACTCGGTTATTGAAAAGTGTGATGTCTTACCATAATAACTGCAACCACCAGAGCAGCAATACCAATCAAGTAAATCTTGTCTGAGAACAATTCCTGGATCCTGCTGTGGCAACTCTGGAAAGCAAAACCAACAAAACATTCATTTCCAGTATGGGGACATCGACTCACTCTGAAATTAGTGTTTACAATGTGTTTACCATTTACCATGACCCTACTCTATCCCTAACCTGAGCCAAGTTGTTCTTGTTGCCAAAACTGTACACAAGCAGATATTTGTAATCAGAAACTTGTGCTGGCACTGGGGAATTAAAGCAGCCAAGACTGCACAGACCAGTCACTGAAATGGCTGCATTGACACCAAATCCACATGCGCATTCATATGCATGCATGTGAATGCGCAAGCAATTTCCCTGAGGTTTCCACCAAAGGGATCAATAAAGTTCTATTCTATTCTATTCTATTCTATTCTATTCTATGTTTTTAGTATTGTCTTCAAGTGATTCACAGCAAGAATGTTCACAGGTGTATTACACCACTGAACTGCTCTTTCACAAGAACATAGCATGACAGAACTTCAACCGAAGCAGAACAGTGTTATTAGTGCCAGATTTGACAAACAACATGTCTGCCAGTCAAGTCTTCATGAAGCTCTCATCATTCCTAAGTCAATATGTCATGTTAAATGGTTTACATTTACTGTATTGTTAGGAACCTGGAGTTGCTTCCAAATGTACAAATTTAGCTGTATTTGTGACCATATTTAATTCTTCTGCCATCGGCATATGAACTGCAACACAACTCTGAAGGGTTCTAATAGAAAGGCTGAAATAAAATACACTGTGGTTTTATACTGCCTTCTGAAGGATAAGAAATGTTAAGAGGCTCTGACTTGTCTCCCATATTGGTTCTGAAATGTGACCAAAATGATTGTACCCTCTACCTTCCACTGCAATGTGAGCACAGCTGGACACATCCAAGCTGTGATTAAACTGTTGATATGAATGATGACACTTACAATTGAAAATCCTTGGCTGGGGCAGACGTCCGTCAGACCAAGCCTGTCTGTTAACTGCGTCATGATAGAGGTCCCCTGGCCTTTACCGCAGCAGTTCAGCTGAAATACAAAAACAACACAGTGATGACCCCTGCCAGCCACTCCCAAACTGTGCTTTTTAGAAGTCTCTCTATGTTCAGCTCTCACTATTAGTTTATATCTCAATCTTTGGTTTACTTTATAAATTTAGAAATTTACAGTTTCTATCAGAACTCTGTATATAGGGAATGTAAAAAATATATATTTTGGTGCACTGCTGCAATGTAGAGAGTTCTGACACTCTCATTTGCATAATAAAAAATAAATATAACACCGTATGAGGACCTTTAGTGTAAATATATCTTTAATCAACACTTGATGTCTTCAGCCGCTTTGTTCAAAAATGTCATTAACAATGAATAAGTTCTCTTTCCATTTTGTAGCTGCAGGCTGAAAACATGAGGCTGCCACTGAAAACTCTTTCTGTCTTCTGAGTCTACAGATTTCAACTTGATCTTCAGAGTATTAGAAACTTGTAACTTCATTAACTTTCAAAGGGGAACATAAAACGGTAATCTAAAAGACTTGTGAACTCCTTTCTGTCATCAGAACTGGAGGTCAGCTGTTCTGAGGATGTGACATCTGTGTTCAGCACAGCGCCACCCTGTGGTGAGTTTTATGTACTACATCTCCTGTGGGTCACTTGTACACCTGCCTTGTGCTGTTAGCTCCCAAGACTCACAGATTCTTCCGAGGTCTTTATCATTGATTGTTACACAATATAGCAGTGAAGAGAGGATGTGTCCATGAAACACTGTCTCTTCTATCTTTTAAAAGGGGCCGTATTTTACATTCTAAGAATATACAGCATAGAAATAATAGATTTTATGTTCATACCGTCTCATGGAAGACCTTGAGTACAGAGGCAACAGCCTTCTTTTTGTCCTGGTCAGTGATGGTCTCTGTCACTGCCTTGTCATAGACAGAGTCATAGAAGTTTATCATCTCCTTTGAAACCTGAAAAAGGAACAAGATATTTCTTTGGGCTCATTCCAAAAAGATGAAGCTCAAAATTCTATCAGTTTAGTCAACATTCAGAAGAAAGCAACACTACATTCAAACTGATCATGTAAACAAATCAAAAGTTGTTTTCATGTGGGCATCATGTCTGAGGAAATCTGGTATGTGTCTACAAGATTATCAGCCTCCAAAGCAAACACACTAGCAATGATGACGACTCATGAGTAAAAACAGGTTCAGATTTTCTTTGGCTGTAACCCTCTCTGTGGGAACCCTGCTGAGACAAAGATCCCCCTGAACTAAACAATTACATTCTTTAAAATGCAACTGTTGGTCAAAACATGGTCTATGCCAGGACTGGGTTGCATTACAACAAATTGATGGGAAAAATTTGTAATGTAGAAGTTAGAAACTGGATGTGTCATGCTGCCAAACTTCATATTCTCTGCAGAGTGGTAGCTGCTTCTGCTGTTTATTTAATACTGTTACAGAGCAAACTTCAGTTAACCCAGATGGCATTTTACATCCGCTTACTTCTGAATGCTCAGGTTTGAAACCACCTGGTTAAAAAAAAAAAAAGGTTTAATTCAGAAAATAATAAAGATTGTAAACCTGTGCCCAGTTAAAAACCAAAAAAAACCCCAAAAAGTTAAACCTGCTCAGAATTGGTAACTAGAAATTATTCTCTTTGTACAAAATACAAAAAACTCTCTCTTTTTCCTGGGTTAACATCCATCCATCCATTATCTATCAGGGCTCCAGACTGTGACCATTTTGGTCGCATTTGTGACTACTTCTTGAAAGTGTGTGAGTTGAAATTTCAAATGGTTGCAATGGTGCGAGTGCATGATGATCATGAAGCTGTTTTGGTGTCACTGAAACTGGCGCAGGAAGTCACTGTGTTAACCACAGTGGTGGAAAGCAGCACTTTCATAACTTTGGTGGACTGTAGTATTTACATTTAAAAATGTGGTCTTCTCATGAAATGTGGAGTGCACTTGCATTCGCCGTTTCTATGAGCGGAACAGCGCATGTAGGTGCGCTGCACACTGTACAAAAAAAAATTACTCGGGTTCATCTTGGACAAATGTGACATTAGAACACCCCAGTTTAGTCACACACCTGTCTGAGCACCGCAGCGACCAATCAGCATCTACCCCAGCTGACAATGTGGGGTGTTTAGGGAGCATCTGTAAATTGTAGTGTCTATCAATAAGCAGATGTTCAGCAAGTGATGTGTTTTGCCTGTGACAAGGTGGGAGGTGCCACCAAATAAGAAAGTCGGTTGCACCAGTGCTACCAGCAAAAAAGTTAGTCTGGAGCCCTGCCTATCCACCATTTAACCCTCACTAGGGTCGTGGGGGGCTGCAGTCTATCCCAGCTGACTTAGGGCGAAGACAGGGTTCAACCGAGACAGGCAACCAGCTATGCTAAAATATAAAATAATATTATATGACATCAGTATAGACACACATAACAGCTTTAAAAACACACACACACACATTTTAGGGGGATGTAGCAACATTATGTACATACTAAATTAATGTCTGAGATCTAGAAAAAAAACCCTCCCCTCTCCTGGAGGTGGTGACATCATAAACTCACTTTAAATACAGTCGAGCTTTTTGGCGTTAATGAATAACTGAATTTAAGAGGATGCTCTAATTTCCATCCAATAGATTCAAAACCCTCCACCTCAATTCACCAAATTTTTAAAAAAGTTAATTCCAGACCATCTCATATTTGTCAGATTTTTTTTTCTGTGCATATGCATGTTAGTGAGTAAAATGTATCAAATTTCTGGTCACAAGTATTGTAACTTTTTGAGTTAAAAATTCTTACATAGAGGTGGGGTTATCTTGATTTTTGTGTTTTTTTGCGTGAATTTGTGAAGCAATGCTTGAAGTGCCATAACTTGAGAAGTAAGAAATGTCTTCAGTGGTACAACCCTGTTTTTATAGAACATGGAACAACTTAATAGAAGAAAAATGTGGAAATTGTTTTGACTAAATTTGCATGTAACTGGTTTGTATTGCTCCATTAAAGCACATGTACAGATCAATGAGCCTGCAAAATTTCAAGCTACATTATTTCTTACGTTATGGCACTTAAAACATCGCTCCACACATTGACGCAAAGAAAACAATGCAAAAAAGACATGACCCACCTGTCTTTATTATTTTTAACTAAAAAACTAATGTTTCCTATGACCCCTGATTTTACATGGTCAACTCAATCAATGATCACCACCTAAAAAGAAAAAAACAAAACAAAACAAAACCCTGAAAACTGAAGATGGTCAGAAGTGGGGCATTCGGTGAATTGAGGCGGAATGACCCTCACATGTCTACTTCAGGCTCTAGTGTATGTTTGCAATCTTACAGTGTCTTTATGCATGTAGCCCCAGATGCCAGCTGCAACTTCACAGGCAAACAGGATGACCAGGCAGGCAAAGAACTGCAAAACAGGAACGAAATATTAGACAGGATTTCGCTAACAGAGCTTTATTTTTGCTTCACTGAACAAAATATTCTATGGACACCTGAAACACAAAAACACTTAATTGTTACTCATTTTGCACACTATGTTCAGCCCTGAGATCTCACACACACATCAAAGGGCACCTGACTATTACAAATAGTTGCAAGACCAAATTTTTTTTTTTAGGTATTTTAAATTCATGGCATCATTTTCACCCATTTACTTGTCAGCAGTCTTCTTTTTCTCTGCATTTGTTGGCACACAACAACGACCATGTGTTGATCAGTGGATTTATTGTTTGCAGGACTGTGCGCTGTGCCACTCATGTGCAGGCAACAAAAGGGGGATCCACTCATAAAAAACAGCTCTGTAGCACTACTACAAGTGTAAAACTCCACACAGAACATAAGTGTGACAGTGGCTTACCGTTCCCAATAGACACTGGGACTCCTGAATGGCACCATAGCACCCAAGGAAACCGACCACCATCATCACTGCGCCGACAGCAATCAGGATGTGGACACCTGTAGACAGACAGACGGTATTGATTGACTAATGTCTGTGGAGACACACAAATATTGACAGCGGTGTGAGAGAAGTGCTGCAGGGACCTGGTATACTGTCAGAGTTATTGTCCATCTGACAGGTAGTTGATGTAAAGAGCTATTACAGGAACAGAAACCACTAAAAGTCTTTAAAACCACTGTGGTTTGGAAGAATTGCTCCACTCTCATTCTTTTTACGACCTGAATGCATACAATAACATGTGATGGACAGCAGATGGCACACTTTTGTTTTCATGGCTATAGAACGAAGTGAGTCATGTTCCAGGTATGTTGTTTCACGTTATCTTATATAAAGCTTCTGCTCCATAATTCAACACATTATCTTTCATCCATAAAACAGTCCTGTCCTCACTGCTTCTGTTAAGACTTTCAGCAAACAGTCGCACAGGTACTATGCAGGCTTTTATTGGGTCCCTTTCCTTTTTGTTTGATATACTTACTTTGGTCAAATTACTTCTGAATCAACAAGTATGCCTGTACTTCTGTTATTTCAACCAATACTGTATTCGACAAGGGGTTTGTAATACGAGGTGTGTCAGAAAAGTTCCAGGACTGGTGTCACAAAAGATATATTTCAAACCCAAACTACAAACTAGGAGTTTTCCCCTTCTGACAATCAACCAGCATGTCTACAAAGAGATCCTGTGGCGAGAAGAGGCGAAAGCTGTGGCAAAATATGAGGGCTCAGAATAGTCCAGCTCTCCATTTTCAACATAAGATTATAACTGTGAAGCTCTTTTTGAGGCTTGAGAGCATTATAGCACTCTAGGTGCTGATTTTAACCTGAAGTTAAGACAAAGGTGAAAACGCATCTTACCCTGAAGGATCAGAACTAATTTAAAAAACCACACATAAAGACAGCCATCATGGAGAGGTGGAAGACGTGATAAAGTTCAAAAACATGGAGAACTGCACACCTTGTCAGACATCTCTTCAGGGAGACGCCGATAGTGTTGCATTGGGTTGTGTACATGAGAAGAGCCACAAATAGTTCAGGAACAAATGGAAAACCTAAAGAGAACTAAAGCTGAGAGAAGCAATGATCGGGCCCTCACATCTTCAGGCACATCAGGACACAGAGGCTTTATTGCCAGCATTTCAGCATTACCTGTTCGCCTTTTGGATGCTGCACAAAAAAAGAGTTACACATAATTTCTTGTGTACTTGATAATGTCCATTTGAGTTGCAACTTCCTGTTTTTGTGGTAAACCATTGAAAATCACCACACCACTGTGGCCATGCCGTTCAATGAAAACTTAAAAGCTTTGCAATTTTGCACCATGAAGTTTTTCAGATAAGGCTGTCCAAATATGACGGTTATGTCTCCAGTTGGAGTTTGTATATATTCTGCATTAAAGCAATTGTGCATTAACTGTGATTATATTAATATGTTGTGTTAAGTTTAATTGTCTTACCCACAGCGCTCTTCCAGAAGTTGTCAAGAAAAAATAAAAAAAAATGTCAAAATGTCACTTTTGGAATATGATTGAATTCATTTTCAGAGGTTTATGACACAAGATCTGTGCATCACTAGAAGGTAACTAAACTATATATATAGTGTGGTACGGTCAGCATGTGAAGATATAGAAGATATTTTGCTAGTTTCCTTGGCGAGATCAGTCCTGCTAGTCATATAAAAACCTTAAAGAGTGCAACGGAAATTACTAGCAAGTCCATGAACATTTGCCCCATCATCAAACATCTTAGATATCTTTACCGTGTCTTTTTTTTTTTTTTAAACATAAATTTATTTTTTGCCTATATTATTTTTAGTAGCGCAGTGGAGAGAGACAGGAAAGGGGGACGTCGGGGAATCATAGCGCCCGTTCATGGGACGCCGTCTTATCCGGTTGAGCTGCCGGACCGCCCCCAAACATGTTTTTGACAACAGGTCTAGCAAAGCATTTCATGCCCAACCCATGGAGGTTCTACCATTCTTCTTGAAATTCAGCCATGTGTTTATCTGCTCTCTGCTAAAAGGAACACAGTGCAGGTAGAATTTCTCAAACAATATGAAACTAACATAACAACTCCTAAATATTTTATCCAGATGCTGTTACTTACTTAGGTGAAGTCGTCCGACTATTGTTTAGTATACAATGATTTCCTTCCGTTCACATGCTTCCTGGTCCCTGTTATATTTTAGTAGTTTATTATTATCATTGCAACTCAGCCAACTCAGACGAGAGTGAATGCAGTGGAAAAGACCTTTAAGATGGAATTTCTTGAAGGATACTGAAAGTACTGAATTTTAAAAACTACAATTTTTAAAAGCTTTTCCTTTCAGTTCAGTCAGTCGGCATCATGCATTGGCTCACAGACATGTTGGACTTGTTGCCCATTCTTTACACAGATGATGACCCCTGGCAGTCAGTTCCTTAAAGCAGGACTATTAAAAATGTTTTTTAACACTGAATCAGTGTGTAACATAGAAATCTGTCACTCTTCAGCTCTCCCTCTACAGTGCTCTGAGAATTCAGCTACATCTTTATGGATTTAAAGTTACTCCAAAAGTCAGAACAACTACATAGTAAGGAGAAAAAGTGTTGATTTAGTTGCTCTGTGCTTGTAAAATATTCAAGGTGTCCATGTTGTACTTTGTTAAATATATAGACCAAACTTTTTCACTTTGTTAAGGGGTGAAATAGAAACTTGGTTTTCTTTTGGTTTGCACTACTGACTTATATGATAAGCCCTCTTTATTATTGATTGTTATCCTAGTGGAGATCTTGCTCATGATTTGCACTTCATTATCTAAACCTTTGTTTCCTTGTTGTACTGTGTTGCATTTTACAATTATGTGAAATGGCAATTTTACTTTTTTTGGACTTTGGATAGGTTAACTGATTTTGTGGCTGGCGGACTTCACAGGAATATTATTTAGGCACACAGAACTGAAATATTTGACTATTTTTTGTAAATGCTGACATGACTACCATGCATATGTTTAACATGTATAAGTAGTCTTTTTACTCTGGACAACTGCAAAAGAGCAGCGTCCCTAAATCAACCAGCCACTGCTGCTGACTATCTAAAGCTCCGTCTGTAGACACCATCTGGCAGCTGCTTGCCTTCGGATATTCACGACATAACTTTACATTACGGCTTTCGAGAAAAATATCTTTGGCCATAATTGCATTTCTTCTTCTCTATCAAAATGTTACTTTTGCTAGTCAATACTCTGATGAGCTTAAAACAAGACGTCTAGTTCTTTATTTAAAGATGCTTCTAACAAGCCCACTTGTGGTACCATGTGCATCTGGAGAAGCTGTAGTCCAGTTTACATGAAGAACAGTGTATGACAAGGATCAAGTGGAAGGCAACTCTGATAGAGGGAAGTATTAACAGCTGAATATTTGAGGTTTCCATTCCTAGAAGAAGGTTACATTTCAAACATAACTCAACTATTTGGGAACTCAGAGGGGGTATCCCTCTGACTCAGATTCTATTTTTGTGATGTGCTACTGTGAACTGCTGCTAATGTGTGAAATTACTGTAGGTCAGGTACATCTATGGGATGTCTTGTCAAATACTACAGTGTGTCATGCTGATATCATGTGAACTGTTCAGGAAGCTGACATGAAACTGGGAGTCTCACCTTACTTGTCCCAGTGTTAGAGGCAGCAACCTTCTCAATAACTGAATGACTATATTTTACTGCTGACTGGGGAAAGTGAGTCAAGTAATAACTTCCTGATAACCTTCAAGTCATAACCTTCCTTCAAGTTACAACTTCCTGAAGCCACTAGTGTCAGACAACTGCTGTTATTACAGCTACCTCTGTGAATGTAGGCACCACAAAACTACAGCAGGTAAATGAGTTTGGGAGCTGTATCTAAATGGCTAAGGTCATTGGTAAAATCATACACAAATTAAATGGCAATCATTGTTCTTCTATCATGAACTCAATCTAATTATTTTTCTGTTTTTGATTCAAATACTCTTTATCTAATGACAGCATTTTCTTACTCTCTATAATGCATGAAAACTATGACTCGCTTAATAAAAACAGAAAGTGTTGAATAATCAAATGTCTTCCAAGAGGCAGGAAGCCCCGTGATATTTTGCTGAAACTGAAGAGAGCTCACTGAATTGAAGATTTATGAGTCATTCAGAGTACAAGTCAGATAATTCCAGAAATGCTATCCCCATAATAACTGGGGTTGCAGTGTAACATGTCCAGAATAATTTGAACATAGTCCATGTACCTTCAGAAAAATGTGTAATGAAACATTCTACTTCCATTATCCCTTCTTCTCGGTTTAAGTGACCAGCCAATGCAACAGCATGAGAGGGCATTTTACACAGTACAGTCTCACTTATAATTTTTCCATTAGCAGTGTTAGCTTCAAAAAAAGTTTCCACACATTTTGCCTCAGGCTTGGTGTCATCACCAACCATTCAGCACGGCTCCCTGGTTTTCTCTACTTTACATTCTTAAAAAGAACAACAACTCAGGTTATTGACGGGACAGTGCATTTTAAAAACAGTGCAACTCACTGGGCTCTTGTTATACACTAAGAATTTTAGATTTGGATAACTTATTTCTGTTCAAATGGACACAATTTATCTTTGTTTTCACTTACAGATAAATCTGACAAATCTGGCCTACTTAGAATCTGTCTGATCATTTGACGGTCATGCTTTTCCCCCATCAGATTTCTTTTTACCAGTGTTGCTATATTCACAGTTCATAACAACTGAAGTTTTCAGATACATAACTGAGAGTGATGCATTGGTTTTCCGATAAAAATGTATTTCTAACTGAAAGCTGGAAACTTTTCTTGGAATAGTTGCCAACTTCCATCACAAAAGCTGGTATGGTTGTGTAACGTAGAAGAAATGACCTTTCATCTCTGTTCCTCCGAGGAAAACTGATTTATCTGGAAAGAACTATGACAAAACAGGACTGAGATGTTGAGCTGGAGTTACATTTAAGTTTCTTAATCTCATTTGTAGTTCATTACCCAAGCTTTACAAGGAAATATTTACAGAGTACTTGTCTGTAGTTCAGTTAACCTCTGCTAACTCTAAGCTTGTATGGTTCTGTAAACAGATTTAAGTGATACTGACACAAGTATGAAGTGTGTATATGTTTAATTGCTCAGACAGACAAAAGAGGGGTCACTGGGTAATCATGTCTGTGAGTGAGTCGGGCTGAGAGAAAGCAGAGAATCAGATGTACGAAAAAAGGGGGCAGACTTGAGATAGAAGGAGGGAAGGACTAAGGGAAAAATAAGGAGACCCAAGGCGACTTCAACATTAACCACAACCAGATGGGGAAGTAATGTGGAGCGACAGTGGAAAGAAACCGAGTGGAGAGAAGGGAAAGAAAGTCTCACAGAGGAGGGAGAAGGAGGGGTGGGGCTGGTGAGGAGCAGCAGGAGGAGGGCCAGTGAGGAATTTTTTCCTAAACCGACAAGGTTTTTTCTCCCCTTCTTGGGAATGAGAGGGAGGCTTTATGTAATGGTAGGATGCAATCACTGAGGCTGTTCGAGAGAAAGTCCCCAAACAGCTCCTCTCTCTGACGAGGAAGCCTTTTTTCTTTTAACAACCACAACTATGCAGCCCTAGAAGTTGACAAAACATTGATCCAAACACCCACTCCACTTTTTTATTTTTTTTATGTTAGACTTACACAGGGGACGTTTTCTAACATTTATTTTTAGATTATACCTATTCTATATTTTCCTATCATCCAACCCTCTCTGTATCTTCATCCCTACATGGAGGATGACTCAGGGTGTTGACACAGATGGGAGGAAATGAGTTGGGTAATGTCACAGCAACTCATTTAATGTGGGAGAGCAAGCCTTGAACAGTCATATGATGCCCTGCGTGTCCTCTGTTAGTCCTGGTCACAAGTAGCTGAGTTCTGAGTGAGGCTGGGACGGGCCACGCCTAATTCATTAGAACATACACTCAGCGAGCACTTTAGAAACACCACACTAATGGTGGGTAAGGCCTCTCTTTGCTCTCTAAACTGCCGCAGTTCATGGCATGAATTCCACAAGACGCTGGAAACATTCCTCTGACATTCTCCTCCATGTACACATGATTGCATTACATGATTTCTGCCAATTTGTCAGCTGAACATTCACACTGCAAAATCCCATTGTACCACATCCCGAAGGTGTTCTATTAGCTCCACATGTGATTACTGCGGAGGCCTGTGAGTACAGTGAATTAATTATCCTGTTTATGAAATCACTTTGGGATGACTCAGGCAAGAGAAGATGGCAGATTGTGATCATGAAGAGATTCCCATGGCCAGCTTACTCACGTAGACTGTGGCATTAAAACAATGACTGACGGACATTAAGGGGCCCAAGGGGAGCCATGTAAAAGGCCCGGTGAATGTATTTCGCACCAGTTTAATATTCTCACACCCAGGTTCATGAGGATCTGTATGTCCAGTGCTTTACTGCATGCGTGAGTGCATGAAATGCTGCTTTGCTGCCTGGACACTTCAGTAGAAGTTAGAACAAATATTCGAACAACTAATGATTTGATCTACAAAATATTCATCTGCAACAATTCAGAATTGATTAAATACTGATATTACTGTGTTGTGTGAGCACAGCACACTTGCAGTTGGCGTTGCTATCAACAGGTAATTAGAAAATATGAAATAAAGTGGCACATGACCTCAAAACAAACAGCTTTCAGGCAATAGTTCAAAAGGACCTTTTTTTATACAGCTGGAGGGAATCTGTAACAAGATCAGGGTCCAACATGTAAAATGGGGTGAGATGAGATGAAGAAACAACTTACAAAACATTTGTTAAAAAACAAGAGTGACCTTAACCTGGGGCTGGGCCATATCATACCATGCCATGCCAGTAATGCCGGTATAATGTTAGGTGATGATATTTGAGTGAAACGTGCATGCATGTGCCGTTGTTTTCGTCCGGTCTAATGAACATGGAGCGACAAGCATGGCGGTGGCCGAGGAGGAGGGTCAATGCAGTGTATCTACCGACACAGTAGGGCTGGACCCGAATATCGAAATATTCGGTTGTTGTGGTGGTGTTCGCATAGCAATTTTGAGATCCGAATATTTGTCCACCACCCACTGCAACCAACCGCCTGAGAGCATAAAATCAGTTTACAGAAATGGTTATTTCTTATAAAAGCCACAGTTAAGCATTAATATGTTATTGACCTTCCAGCTCTTTAAAGACTTAAGTATATCAACTTATTCTATCCATGAATAGTTTATGAAGACCTATCATAGCATATATCACTTCCCTGTTATTCACTGCAGCACAGGGAGAGATGAAATATCACTGACATATTCTATTAAATGGTAATAATGGAGTTGATATGTCAATACTGGTTTCAAGATTTGGCCATGGGCTGCTAGTGATACAGGGACTCGAGAAGGAAACGTATTTGTTTAAGATACCCATCGCTGATAAGGTCTCTTTATTGACGAATACGCAAGAAAGTAAACCTGCTTCATTTGGCTTTGACATTAATTCATGGCCATTTATGGTGATCAAATAACAAAGTCAGGATACACTAAATATTAACATGTCTTTTTATATTTAGGCAAATGTTAGATCCTGTGGTCTGAACTATGAGACATGGACATTAGGCTTGTGCTGGTTGGCAATTAGATCAATTACTGACAATAAAGAACAATAATGGCAGGTGCTCAGATATTAAACCGCTGCTGTTGCAGGTACCTTCCACCACACGCATCCATTTTAACATTTTTACATACAAGAAGATCTAAATGTTTGCTTTTTCTTCTCGCTTTACATTTTTTTGCATTAATGTTCTACATGTCGCAATACTGTATCTGAATATGATGTGTGAGTGGACACAGCACAGTGTGACTGGGTGGTCAAAATGCAAAGAATCATAAATGTCACAAACACCAAAAGAGATTTTCCATAAGACAAAGACAGTGTTAGACACAGAGACTGACAACAAAGAACCAGATGAAATACATACTGATGTAGAAGGTGCTGGGGGCCTGGGCTTCATCTAATTTAAGCTCCAGCAGGCTGCTGATCTTGTGGTCATGTCTCAGCCACAGGGCCACACCCAGGATTACACCTCCTGCCAGCTGTAAAACACAACACATCAGTACATTGAATTTCATTAAATTTGCTCCAAAGGGCTTCACAATGTGTTCAGCATACAACAAAACATGTTCTTAGAGCTTCAATTAAAAAACAACAACAAAAAAACAACAAAAAAACAATTACTTTGACACAAAATGAACGAACCCTGAGAAAGAGCAACACAACAGATGTGTGTACAGAACAGCACAGTGGAAGACACAGTGGATTTACAGCACAATCAAGACAATGAAACTATAAAACTAAACATACATAGATGTTTATGTGACACAGGATGGTACAGAGCCCGCTAAGGGCCAGGGTGGGACATTCTGTTGGTGCTATTTTTGTGTTGCAATAAGTTCTACTCATCTACTTTGATCCGCATGAAAGGTTGGTGTGGTGTGTTAGCTCAGACTGTTAATACACTGCCAACTGAAGGAAACACTGTGCAGATACAATAGAAAGGAGAAATGATGTGACATGTCATGTAATGCACTGATTGCTCATGACTCATTTTAAAAGCTGTAGCTGCAGTAGCTGCAGCCAGGATGTGCACAGGGCAGCTGCTCTGTCTGGCGGTGATGGTGAAGCTGTGACTGTGGCCTGGTTACTGCTTGGACTTCAACTGCATTTCTATGTAAAACTATGGTGTTATGGATGCATCAAGCTGCACTGTAAGTAGCACTACAGAAGTTCAAGAATGCAGTGGCGTTAATACAATGTTCAGCCAATTCTGTGATAGATATGAAAAAATACAGTAAATTTCACCAGATGACTTGAAAAACTCTAGATTCAAAGAATCAATTGTTCCAGAACGATGCTGATACATGTAACACAGGTAAAGACACCCAAAATCTTTCTTTGCTTTGGATGGCATTCAGATCTGTCTGCATTCTTCATACAGAGCTTTGTGGTGCTGATTTAAATGGTCAAATGTGGTGCATGACGTTGCCAACAGAGAACATGTTTTTTGCTATCACCATCCTTTTTATGTCCAAAATAACAATATACAGCTGATGCTACGTTTATTTCTGGAACCAAATCTTACTTTTCAGCGTTTCTCTCCTGTTCATTGCTTATTTTGCAGTGCACATGTGACGGCTGCATGTCAACAAACTCTGTGTCTTTTAAAGAAAGATTAAACACAAAAAAACAAAACCCGGTGTATCCAAGAATCCCTAAATTACACATTCTATCACACCACTATAATGATGTGTTTATGCTTTCCAAATTCAGAAGAGAGTTTTCTCTGTGAGAGGGGAGGAACAGCTCTGTCACTCTTAGTGATGACGGAGGAGAGTGTGATTCTACTGGAGGTGTTGATGGTACGAGTGCAACAAGTCATTTGCATGTAAGGGCTGAAACACACTAAATCTGTTGGAACAGCTAGCAGAAATTGCATACAGACACACAGAAATGCACAGCTTGACTGCTCAGACATGCAGAGCAGGGGGAATTCAGGGATCTGTGGGCTGCAGACAAATTCTGTCTCGATTCTATTTTATCCTTTCTCTAACTAAATGTTGGTGTCAGCAATAGAAAAGGAACTTCAACTTTTTTGTTAACAAAGACTATATATATTGCACTGTAAAAATACTGTCAACACAAAGTCCTGCATTCAATTTTTTTTAAAAACAATTTTATCAGCACAATGAACTTTAATCCACTCAAGGTGGAGCTTTCCATTCTCTATTTATAATGTTGTACAGTTTTAACGAAACACATTGCATATTATATTTTGTAAGTAAAATGTGATGCTGTCCACAGTGCTCTGATCATCAACACTCCCATCATCACAACATTAAAATAGATAGCAATTTGTTCAGAAGACGTCTGATTCTTTTTACTTATCACTAATAAAAACTGTGGTTTGTTCAAATGATTTAAGAATGTTGATGTATATACAGCATATATGAGAAAATTAACTAATTGGGTTTGTTTTATTCTCTTAAAAAACTCTCAGGTACCAATAAATTATCAGATTGATAAGAATTAGTGAGAGTACTAGTGCAGGTAAAATCTTCACAATAGACACCATGATCCTTGGGTCTCCATAGGACTGCCTGCTACAAAAAAAATACTGAAAAAACTGCTTTGCTTTTGCTTGAAAGAAAGGAAGAGGATGACATTTTTGGGGGATCAAAAATCAAATCAAATCAATCAAATCCAGTTTATTGTCATTTTGCTGTTCATACAACAGTAGTACAAACAAGGTGAGAGAGCGTTTCTTCAGGATCCAATAACTAAAAGCAATTAAATACAGAAGTGTTTGCATGTCTGGATCAGCAGTTCAGCATTCTGACAGCTTGTGGAATGAAGCTGTTGAAGCTGTTGATCAGTTTGGAGGTTCATTCCTTCACTGCTCCAGAAACGTTTGCCTGATGGCAGCAGTTCAAACAGTTTATGGAGAGGGTGTGAGGAGTCCCTGACAATGTTCAGTGTCCTGCTCCAGCAGTGGCCCTGGAAAAGGTCAGAGCTAGCTGTCTGTCTGTCTGTCCTCCTGGAACGATGTCGTCCCCTCCAGCTGTATGGTCGTCTGGGATGTTGTCATGGAGCCGTGCCTCCACAGAAGCAAACACACAGCAGTTTTTCCACTCTCTGCAGGTTTCTCTCAGCAAACGTAGCTCATCCAGCTTGATGTCAAGGGAGCGAACATTGGAGAGTAGGAGCCACGGTCCTGCTGGTCCGGAGGGGTTAGCCTTTAGCTTAGCATGGATTCCGGCTCTCTTCCTCCTCCTTTGTTTACGTTCGTCCCTTGCTCTTTCTTCTCTCTCGGGTAAATGCTGGTGTAGTCTCCAGTTGGGCTCCGTGTTGGTGTAGTATGTCCAAATCACAACCAAGCGCCGCAATTTTAGCGACGTTCATTGCCCTGATATTCAGCAAAAGATACACTACTTATTGCTGGAAGTTAGAGATGAATATTTATTCCACTCCAGTGTTTCCTCTACACTCAATTAGGAGCAGCGGGCCGCCATTCAACACCGTCACATCTCCACCTTCACAGCAGAGTCCTGCACTGGGCTGGGTACTCGTCACTACTAAGGTAAACTACAGATAACTATCTTGCTCAGTATCTCGATAAGAAAATGTTCAGCCGGTCATATGTTTCGCCTGTGACAAGGGAGGAAATGTGAACAAATAAGAAAGTTGGTCACACCGGTTAAAAAAAAAAAAAAAAAAAGAGTTAGTCTGGACTCCTGTGTGGACTTCCGTGTGGCATGAGCGTTGTTCAGTAAATGGCTACGTATGCAGTGATGTATATCGTGGCTCTAACTTGGCTCCTGGCCAATGTCTACAATCTAAAGATATTCAGTTTATTGTCATAGAGGGGAAAAAAGAAACCAGAAGCTCGAGCCATAGAGTCTTTACTTTAAAAAAAGAAAACTCAAACCAATTAACCAATTATCAAAAATATGATCAGTTCAGTAGTTGTGAACAAAATGATTAATCAATTGCCACAGCTGCAACTCAGATACCTCGGAAGCTGACTAATTAACACAGATTTTTTAAAACCCAGACACAAAATGTAAAACATCATCTTGAGGTTTTAAGGAATTGAGTGCCTTAGTGAGGTTGCAATAAATAATTCTGACAGACACATTGCAAAGGCATTCTGGTGGGATGAACAAATACAGGGCTCCAGACTAACTTTTCCACTGGTAGCACCAGTGTGAGCAACTTTCTCATTTGGTGGCACCGCCCAGCTTGTCACAGGCAAAACGTATGACTTGCTGAACATTTTCTTATCGATAGATGCTATAATTTACTGGTGTTCCCTAAACACCCCACATTGCAGGCTGTGGTAGCTGTAGTTGGTATCTGTGGTGTGCTCAGACAGGTGGGTGACCAAAAATGACTGGGGCATTCGCTCAGATTTGTCCAAGATGAAACCGCGTGATTTTTCCCTATGAGCAGAAAAAAAAGCGAATGCAGGTGTGCTCCATTTTTCACAGATGACCATATTTCTAAGCTTAAATGCCGCAGCACACCAAAGTTAAATAAAAGTACTACTTTCCACCAATGTGGTGAACACAGTAGCTGCCTGTGTCGGTTACAGTGGCACTAATACAGCTTAATGATCATCATGTGCTCACACCAATGCGGCCACTTGAAATTTCAACTCTCACACTCTCAAAAAAGGTCTCAAATGAGACCAAAATGGTCGCAGTCTGGAGCCTTGGGTAAATATGATACTGAAACAAAATTGTGTTCTCTTTAAAAAAAATCTGTGGATTTCCCATTTCCAGTGTTTGTGCTGGTGATAGTTTGTGCCCGGTATCATTCCACTAACCACTGGTTTGGGGGAAACCCAGTGAGAACTGGGATATTTTTTTTAATCTAAAATTACTCCTGGTGGTCTTCACAGACAAAAGCTTTTCTAAGCCTTCGTCATACAGACCATGTGGCTGACAGAAAATTTAAATTGCAGTGACTTCAGAAACTATTCACACCCCTTGACTTTCTGCACACTCAAAACTGCAGTATTTCCCACCAATAACCCATAATAACAAAATTAAGCTTTTAAGAACTTTTGACAAATTTGAAAATTTAAATCTCTCATTGACAGAAGTGTTGAGACATTTTGCTGCAGCCCTCCAAACTGTGCTCAGGTGAATCCTGTTTGCTTTACTCGTCCTTGAGATGTCTCTAATCTAATAAGATTACACATGTGGCAAACTAAATAGATTGGACACAGTTTAAAAGGCAAAAACATTTATATACAATATCCCACAATTCACTCTGTACAGGACAAAAATAGGCCAAGGGTGGCAGCGTCATGATTTGGGTTCGTCAGCAACAGGGTCAAGGACACTTGTCAGAATTAAGGCACAGATAAATGCAGCCAGATACAGAGAGGTCCTTGAAAACCTGCTCTACAGTTCAGTAACCTCAGACTGGGGGGCGACGGTTCACTTTTCAGCATGACAATGACCTGAAGCATTTAGCCTAAACAATGCTGGAGTGGCTTCAGGACAAGACAGTCTCTGTCCTTGAGGGGTCCAGCCATAGCAACATGTGCAGAGACCTGCAGATGGCTAGTTCATAGACACTTCCAGTACAATTTGAAAGCGCTTGAGAGGATCTACCAAAAAGAACGGGATAAACTGTTTACATCCAAATGTGTAAAACTTGTACAGACTTATCTGAGTAGACTCAAAGCTGTAATGGCTGAAAAGAGAATTCTACAAAGTGCTAAACTAACAGTCTGAATACTTTTGTGACTTTTTCAACATTTGAAAATGTTCCTAAAAACATGTTTCCATGTCGTCATTATTGTGGGCATATTGATAGGGTCAATGCCAATCAATTATCAATTTAAGAGATAATCTACACAACAAAACGTAACGTCTGAATAGTGTCTGTATGCTGTTGGATGCCCATGTTAATCACAGTTTCATAACCTGATGTGAATGTGTGAAAAATGCTTCCAAAACTAAAGCCTACACCTGCTGCAGGCTTTATTTTTAATGTTGTTCAAAATTTACTTAATTTATCAATTTCCATGAAAAACGACGAGGCAAAATATTTCTGTTGGTGCTGTTTTTAAAGGCAGACAGTAGTAGACACCGGTTAATGTATTAAGTATTTTTGTGTCTTTCACAGCAACGCAGATTTGCTTTGTTATTCTTGTCTTTGCATTTCACAAGGGTTGTTGCAATTCGTCGCCATAATCAGTGGTGTGTTTTTGGCTGCAGTCAGTCCTACAGTCTAAGACAATGGCAGCAACAGCAGAGTCTAATTCAGTTCAGTGTAAAAGTTTCCAAAGACAAATGACTTCCAAAGTATTCCAAAGGGTACGGTGTGCAGAGTTTCAGTGGCAGACCACAGGGCACTGTTTGCTTCTCTCCTGCTCTCTGTGCTCACATGGACTGTGTTCTAATACAGCTGAATGCCCGATAAAGATGTTCTAATTTCTATTTGAATCAGTTCTTGTTGCTAGACAACGTAGGAAATAGACTGAAACACAGCTCCCTAAGACTATATGTCAACTTCCAAGCTGCTGTTCTGCACCAATGATTGAACTGATTTTGTGAACGTGACGTCATCTGATGGTGAAGATGACGATTATGCTGTGAATACAACAGTCTTTTCACAAATTTCAAAGCTATCACAGTCAGAGAACAACTGCACAATCAAGAGAAAAGCAGTAGCTGGTCTGTGCATGTGTAATATTGGTGGTTCACGTTGTACTTTGTTCAATATACAGACCAAAGTTTTTCATGTTGTTGAGAGGTTAAACAGAAATTTGGATTTCTTTCTAATTAATTATTTAGATTACTTGAAACACCTGTCAAACAGTTGACAGATTAATCCCCAGACCGTGGCAGCCGTACACTTCACGGGGTGACAAGGTTCACAAACTGACAGAAACCAGCTGGCCGGCCCACAAATAGCAACTGTGGGGCAAACACTCATGGAAGCACAAGCAAAAGATGCAGAGATTTGTATAACATGGATACCATCTGTTAATGTAGTACTGCAAGTCATATGTTGGGATGTAAATATCTGCTGGACAAAAAGTATAGCATATACGTCCTAAAAGAGGTTCTGCAGCAAAACACAGTAGGAACAAAATTATGTGTTTTTCGAACTAGTAGATTTAGTAGAACCCCAAAATAAAACGATTAACTTAAAAATGAGCACAATCTGCTGCATTTTAAACTATCCGACACGAGTTTCCGTGAATAGATTTCAACCAAAACAGCCTCACCCACCCCCACTCCCTCACCATTCTCCTTCTCTGTTATTGAGGTCCATTCCAGAGCGAAAGCAAGCTGCTGCCTAGCAACCGGATCAACACCAGAACTGGCAAGAGTGCAGAACTCCGGCACACACACAAACACGCATACACAGCTACAGCACCACCACACAACTACTCAGGGCTGGGCTGCGAGCGCTCACAATTTCCTAAGATGTGCTGTTTGACCGGCCACTTTGTAAATCACAGCGATTATAGTCATTCCAGACAGGCGACCTCAGGGAGAAAACTAGGAAAACAGTGGTTTAACAGTTGACTGTTGAAAACGTTGTGCTACAATTGATATAAAAAAGATACAAAATCAAGCACAATATCTGGCATCACTCTCACCTCACAGCATGCGAGAAAGCAAGATGTGAGAGTAAAAGGTCACATTGATAGTTTGGGAAAGTTACAGGCAATAGTAGACGGCTCTCATCTAACCTAGCTGTGAGTGTGTGAGGGAGCAGAAGAGAGACAGAATACAGGTTTTTGTCATTTTTTGCCTTTTTCTTGTAAGTGTGTAATGTGACCGTGCGGGGCACAGCACAGCTACAGCTACAGGTACAGGTATGCCAGGTGACAAGCACTCACGGCCCCAGATTAACGGAACAGAACAGGCAACTCTGACACACATTCACCCGCCAGTGCTTTTGTATTAGCAAGTTAAAAAAATGGTTACAAATCCATAAGATGCAACTTGCACTATAAAGCACCTTTCAGACATGCGCTCCGTTATGTTAATCTCACGACAATTTAACTTGTTGGCTTCATGTCTGAATGTGCACCTCAGTCACATTTCTGTCAAAGCCATGCTGACAGAGTTACTAGGTCGGACCTAGTGACACTTGTGTAAAACTTTCAACATGGCACAAGTCTGAACTAAACTGTCACATTAATGGATGGACACGCACAAGCAGCTGTACTTTGAGTTGTAATAAGTGATTTAGGAAAGGGTTTTTTTCACATTTCAGCACCCATGCTCGTCCAAAGACATCACACGGAGCGCTTAGTACACACTTTGCTGTAAAATTTTACATCTATTAGGCAACAAAATTAAAAGACCATAACAATAAAACTTTACTGCTATGAAAACAGACACTGACAGCTTAAAGGTTAATGATCTCCGATAATCAATGTACTCTTTTTTTTTTTCAAGAGGAGCTTTCTTCGAGCTGTTTACAACTATTCTCTCTGAGATGCCTGCAGCATCAGACAGCACCAGGATTCATGTGTGTGTCTCTAAAGACAGATAGTTGTATACATGTGCACATGGAATAACAGCACCAGTAACTTAACGTAAATCTTAGAATTTATATAATTTCTATCAAATCCTTCTGACAGTAACTGTTCGGATCACACAGAATCGAAGAAGTCTCATACCAATGGCATGTACTCAACGCTTCAAGACTAATACACATACCTGTATACGTCTCACAGATAATGAGCGTTATAATTCTCCCATCCACATCTGCTTTCTCTCATTTTTTCTGACTGAACCTCTTCTCAGTGTAAAGGCTGTACTTGTTTTACTTTCTCACTTTCCTGTTAGTTCTGTTGTCCCCATTAGGGCAGGACAATACATACCTTTATGATTCTTTAAAGTAGAAAACTTTCATATAACTCCTTCTGTCAGTCAGATCCTCGTGTTCCTTCACGAAGGACCACCAAGCCAAGAGAGACTGACTGTAGTTGCTAATGGGACATGACGGATGTTGTAACTGTGATATGAGTCATGATTATAATATGAACAGCATTTTTTGCATTGCTTTCACAAAGAAAAGGACGGAATCATTGTTGCAGACTATACCAAACAAGTTCCCTCATGTCTAGGCAATATGATTTGTTTACTAGGACATCTCTGTAGCACCACAATGCTGCATGGATGATAGTATGTTGTGGAAAAAAATGCCCATCTAGCAATTTGGATATTGTAAAAAATAAATGTATAATCTTTTGTCAGGAAATTAAAACGGGAAAACACGAGGGCACGCAACACTTATAAACTATGCTACAATCTGTCTTAGGTTGGTAGTGCAGAGGCACACACTGGGGCGAACGAAGAACACAGCAGGCAGACTGTGAGCACCACTTTCAGTAACTAATAATATTTTTGGCAGATGTCAACAAGGCATTCTCTAACAATCTGTTGCTCAGTCAGTCACTATATTTGTTGTCACACATTCCACACCAAGAAAACCGTCTACACAGATGGGCCGGCACCATCAGGTTTACTGCTGCCTGCTCTCACCAAAGAGCGCATACCTACTGGTGGTGCTGGTACAGGCGGATCAGGCTCCTGCTGGATCGAACCAAACTAAGACTACCATGATGAAAGTTTAAATGTGTTGCAAGGCAGGAAAAACGCCAGTTCCAACAGCTCGGACTGACTTAATGACGCTCAAAGCACCACTGAGAGAGGAAATTAGACTGAAATTTACTTCAAATATATTTCCGTGTCAGACTGAACAGCTCAAGTTTCCCTGTCAGCTCTCCCACCAGTGTCTATTTCTGCCCGCTGCAGAAGTGGGATAGAGAATGTTGGCCATGCTGGAGGTGGGGGTTGGGGTCTTGTCTGCAATTCACACAAGACTCCTACCACACCAACCCCCATCCACACTATGACCCACCACCACCACACCCAGCCACACCCACACCACAGTGAGTCACACATCCCACAAGATGTTCTTTTCCTATTCATGTTTTGTCATCATTACAAATGATTAGAAGAATTAGTTTTCTCAGTCAGCTTCTAACAATGAACAGCTGAGTCCTACAAACACACACTATTCTTTGCCTGTGTTCAAACTATTTCATAAGACATCCTGGCATTTTTCTTCTGCCAGTGCTTTTCTTATTGGTTCAAATTGACAAAACCTACTGAAAAATAGTATGTCATGCATTTTTATCAGTCAGAATCGAAAAGGGTCTATAAAGGAATCTGGTGGCAGTAGTTGGGTTGTGTGCTCTCAATGCTAGGCTGCTGTCCGATCAACTCACAGTCACACAGTCCTGATTAAGGCAAGCAGCGGTGTCTTTACTCTTAAATTTAATTCTAATAATGATTTAAAGTTTTATGGTTGTTTATTTAGACATTGATATTTAATATAAATGAAGGAAAAAACATTCATGTGGGTGTGTGAGAGATGAGGACAGCACCTGCATGAGCACAAGACAAACATTAGGAAAAGAAACTTTGTTGTTTATTCTTTAAGTCTAAGGCCCAGTTTTGACCAAATATCAAGGAACATGTGAAGTGCCCAAAACTTCAGCACTGCACTGTTTATTTGAACATTATTCCATTTTATTTACATAGGACCAATTCAAATCGTAAGTTATCTTAGGACACTTCATATAGTAAGGTCAATATTCGAATATCAAAACTACTATCCAGATACTACCATGACGAACAAATGTTTGAATATTCGGGTCCAGCCCTAAATGTGTCATGTCTTAAAAGACAAATAACTGACATCAAGACAAATGCAGAATGTCCCGGTCAAAGTCAGTGTCGACTGATATAAGGTAAATACTCGGAATCGACTGATAAAGTCTTTATTTTTAGGGGCAGTATCGGTAAATACTCATCAGCAAAGGCTGGTGAATGATATTTGGAACTGACATACATTGAACTGTCCCAGCATGGCATAGCCAGGTGCCTGTCATTCGAAACTCAGCTTCTTTATTAGTAAGAATCATTATAACTGAATATATAAAACAGAAACAGTTGTGGTGATGTTAAAGTGTCACATGATACTATGATGCTCTCCTCTGTTTACTGTGAGATGAACAAATTGAGATTAAACAGTTTTGTCTTGCCTTTTCTGGTATTTCTGTCTTCTGTTTTCTTCATTTTCCCCTCTTCTCTCACTTTTACTGCCCAATATCTGAGAACATTATTAGTTTTTTTTTTCCAGACACTGTTTCAGGGTAATCTGGGGCTGTCTCATAACTTTTCCACTAGCTGTTAGCATAACCTTAGATACTGTGAATGTAGCCAATGTCCTGATTCGTGGAGATGGCTGTGCTTATTGTTTAGTTGATGCAGGCTGTGTCTGTACCGGACAGACGTGTCTGTCAGTTAGAACATACTGTTAAAGTTAATCTTACTTAGGGAAGATGTTACACTCCAGACAGCGTTAGCAGCAGGCTAACAGGCACAGCAAACCTCACAGTGATTTCCTCAGGCTAGTACTGTTGGCAAAATAAGTTCCAGCTGCCTGACTTGCCAACACCAGTAAGTGAACTATTGGGACAGCTTCTGTATAACAGGCACACTGGAAATGCTACTGGAAGACTGTGGCGTTAATAACAACTTCAGCAAGCATGTGCTACCTCACCTTCCAAACACAGCACCGCTAATTTACCAGAGCTACCCCACTCTGCAAATGTTCTCATCTGTCTCTGTGAGTAAACAATAGATTTCAGTGACTGGCTGTTACTGGTGACATGCAACCAATCAGAATAGAGCTGTGGGCGGGACATTGTTGGAGACCACTGAGTTACTGCAGAAAGGGACAGCTTCATTGAAGCCCAAGTTTTATTTATTAAGCAAGCAATAAAAATAATAATAATATCAATACCTGGAAAAATGTCAAATACTAATATTAATAATCAGCCAGGACAACCCCTCATAAATAGAATTTGCTCCAAACTATACTACAAACTACACACAGCAATCTAGCAGTGATCAGCCAATCGCAAGGTTGCCCCGCCCTAAAACATACCCTGTGGTAGTGTCGATTTTACTCAAAATAGTACCATGATTTACAAAATGACCACAATGCTGCGCTGATGTAGACTAGTATTGAGACCATAATAAACTCAATAGAAGAATGTTTTGTAACATAATGCTATGAGGGAGAAGTAGAGTCATTTCCTCATTGAGTTCTCCAGTGACAGATGGGCCACATGTCATCATATGATAAAAAGCTGTGCCGTGTTTTGGTATCTGTTAGTTTGACTCACTTGATGTAGACTGCGGGTGTAAGCCTGCCATTGGCCGTGCATTTCACACAGTTTTCTCCATCCTTTCCGCTATCTATGAGATATCGTTTAAAAAACCATCCTCGGCCAAAATAATGACCACGCTGACCTCCCTGCGTGCAAGTGTTCTACCAAAATAGTCACCATACAAAAACATCATGGCTGTATTCGAGATCACTCACCATACCCTATGTAGTACACTATATAGGGTGTTGGCCATTTTGTAGTGCTGTCTGAATGATAAGTTACAAATATAAAAATATAACACCCTAGATAGTGCACTCAAAATATCCCACAACGCATCATGAAAAGTAGCGTACAGCAGATGATCACTAACCGAGCAATATGTACCATCATGCATTGCGCGAACGAGCCGACTAAGGGCGTGAAAACTTGCCATTAAAATGTAAGTCATTTCCCAGTTAGGCTGTATTGTTGAATTTGATTTTACCCATTTCTTAGATATGGAGCAGACCGTGAGCGGATGACTTCGGACACAACCCATGGCTGCAGCCTGTTCTTGGCTCCGCCCTACACGACTGTGATTGGCAGAGCTTTTTATTTTCTTACAGCAGAATGATAATAAGGTGAAGTCTGATAATTCTACACAGAGAATGGTCTGGATGATCGTAAATCTTTGAAGGCGTAACTCTGTCTCTCAAAATGGACTTTGTGTGAAATATCCAGTCAACGCAACAACAAGTCATTGTTGTAACACTGAGCTGTCTTTTTCATTGACCTGCTGAATTTTAAACAACTAATGGAAGATATAAAGAAAAAAGTACCAAAGTAAATTGTGATAAGTGAAGGACATGACTCAGAAAAGCGTGGAAGAGCTCAGGGAGAGTAAATGTTTCCATGATCCATTACCCAACACAGGCTTTGACTCAACAAATGGAAACCACCATGTCATCCCCCACCACAACTCCTCCAGTTGGGTGGAGGATGTGATTTAAACAAAGCCTTCTAGGAGCCCAGCACCATCCACAGCAGACCTGCAAACTACTAAACTACCAACTTATTATTGCTCTCTATGCTTTTTCAACTTTCACCAGTGACCCAAAACTGCTCAGCAGTGCGTTTTATCACGATACTAAAACTACAGCGTGGACTTTGTCCTGGCGGAGATAAAGGCGGTGTTTGGTGGCTTCGTGTCCTGCTCTCTGCTCAGCGGGCTGTTTGCCTGGAAATACACCGTAATTTTTTGGTTCCTCTCGAATGTGTAGTTACGTAAATTAACCACACACGCCTTTCTGCCATTAATTAGATTAGCCTCGTGCCGCCATGATGTCCGCCAGTGTTGGAGCATCCAGCAAATAGTCAGGAGGCAGAAGGAGCACAATGTGAGGGGGATGTTTTGACGAGCTCAGTTCATTGATGACGGACTGGCAGCCCCAGAAAACCGCTAACACACGGAGGAGGAGGCGCTGCGCAACTAACTGAACACACAAAGAAACCACGCTGCTTACCCAGAAGATGAAGTTGAAGAAGAAAAGCATGTACTTGATGCATTTGGTGCAACCTTCGACTCCCATGGTGATCCGGTGGACGCTGTTCGCTATAGAGAGGACGGCGGCGGCAGACAGTTGTCGGGCTCAGTCTTGACTGGAAATCCTGACTAGAGCTCAGAGGCAACACCCAGCTCCCTCCGCCTCACCCCGCCTTCCCTGGCCTCCCTCTGCCTCACCCCGCCTCCCCCTGCCTCACCCCGCCCCTCCGGCCTCAGCAGCCCGCTGCCCAGGCGGCGACATGCAGCCGCCCAAACCAGCGCTGCTGCCCGCCTTGGAGCTCGATGTGAGGAGACACGTCCAGGTCCTCCATGAAGGTGTCTGTCAGAACCAGCAGCAGCTGGGACGCTGCTTCAGTGTTAGCCTCGTGTTTAGCCAGTATTTGTTTTTGATTCGGCAAAGTAAACACACCGAAATATCTGTGAGCACCTTTAGTCCGCTGTTCATCTGTGTGCTGTGCAGACCGTTATCAACACTTGGTTTCATGTTGGTGAAATCATCAAATCGGGATAAATCTCGGGTACTTTCTTCAGGACCTTTGGAAGTCCTTTTCTCTCTTAACGTCCATTTAAGGCGGAACATGTTTTGTGCCTCAAAATTGTAACTTGACATGTTCTGATATCTGACCTCATGCTACAGTCATGAAGCGGCATGACTACTGATTTCAACACAAAACACACATGACGGACAGTGAACGTGTTAGATCATCCTCAAAGGGACTGATCATATACTCCACTAACTATTGCTGGACTATAAATAATTATGATTATATATATAATTAATTGTAGTCTGACTGGGACTGCAGTTACACAGACTGGTCTGACTGTACCTTACCATCATTGCTACAGGGGAAATGCTCAGTTATTGATATCTCCTAAACTAGGGCGTTTGACATTACTATTTTTACGGATAATGTTTTTTTTTTTTTTTACTTCACTTAATTTCAGCAAATGTTTATCCTCAGTATCACTGTGTAGCTGCCACATCATGCATCATTTGTTTTTGGCTCAAGTCACTGGTCAGCTGCAGTCAGTGGTACACTTTTAAACAATGGCTGCAGCAGCAGAGTCCAACTTGGTTAAATGTCAAAGTGTCCAACAACACAGGGCTCTGAGTGCATGAAGGACTTCACATGATCCTAGAATAAAAGGAGGTTTGTACACTGTGCAGAGTTTCAGCAGCAGCAGTTCACAGCTGTATAGGAGGCACTTTAACATCTGTTTGCTTCTCTCTTGCTCTCTGTGCTCACTTACATTGTATTTTAATGCAGCCCAGTTCCCAATAAAACTGTTCTCTTTTACATGTTTTCAGATTCTGTTGTCAGACAACAGAGCGAGAAAGAAATCGTGCCTGAAACACATCTCATTAGAACTATCTGTTACCAGCAGTCGCCGTCTTGTTGCTGCTCTGCTCCACTAAAATACAAACTCACTGTACGTGTTGTTGTTGTCTCTTGTAGCGGAAGGGGATTCTGAAAACAGTAACACATGGATAGCGGATGGGGAAGAGAAAGCTGTGCAACGGCAGGCTTATAGCTGCTGTCTACATCTTGTACCTGAGAACCAGAGAAAATCAAACGTCACTTCACTCATAATTATCACATCACATATTTAATGAAACTGTAATACATTTGTTTGTGGATACAATCAACACACAAGACTGGTCTCAGTGCTGTTAGAGATTAAGGTTACTAATTGCAAACACCAGAATGTAGTAGGGAAGTGATTAATATAGAATAAAATAAACAAATGAAAGTCTTAACTAAAAACAAAAGCAGTTAGAAGTCCCACTCCCAGGTGCTCCTCATCCACATTCCAAACAAACAAACTGAAGCAAACAGATATTATAAAGCAAACCAGAAAAGGGCAGCTGGAAACAGGCTGCAGAGCAATCACTGTCAAGACCAAAGACAACAATTACAAACACACAGTTAGACAACTGATTAAACCTTCCTACCACAACATAAAACCATTTTAACAAGCAACATTTTAAACCCCAATCTGCCTAAACAACATCATTCATATACACCTGCTATGTCAAAGTGAGCCCCTCATAAAATGCTGTTAAGCCACACTGCAGTGTCCAAACTCACACCACCATTAAAACAGGAACATCAAATTCCATTGAACAAGCTGCTCCTAAAACAGTGAACATTAAGTCTCTCACTATAAATCATGCTCACTCAGATATGGAGGGAGGCCCAGGATCCTATCTGGCCTCCTACAGAAAAGAACCAGCACCTCCCCACATACCTAACTTTCTTTCTTTATTCCTCTCCTAATAAAAGAAGAGATGCATAGATTTGATAGCAGTCTGACAAAAAACTAACACAATTCAGCCCACGAACAATCTGTTCTGAACTGCACATCATTTGATCTGTTTTATTGATTGACCAGAATTTATTGCCAATTTGAATTTATGTTTGTAACAATATCAACAATCAAAACATAAGTTGATGTCAGATGTGGATGTGTAAGATGTGTATTAATACTATTTTAGAAAACTAAGTTTTCATCTGACACAAAGTAACAATGTGTTCAAGAAAGTATTCAGACCTCTTCATGTTGCGCATTTTATTTTGTTAGACTTCCTTTTTCAGTGGCTGCTTCTAACTGTGAATAAGCCAACACTGAAACTTTACAAAACAAGTGAATAAAAGTGTAACTGACATAACAAGACAGTTTCTACACTCACTGCACTCTGAAGCAACAGTCGGACAGTTGAAGCTGTTTTGAATGTTGAATTTTTGAACTCATTGCTTGAAATGTGTATTCTGTATTGTAGAGGCAGCAGGAAGCATGTCTTTTGATCATGTTTAAACATGATTCAATAAGAACAAGACCATTTGTTTGCATATGTATTGTTTGGGTTGTGTATTTGGACAAATGACGTGCCATTAAAAGGGATTTCCTTGTTCAGTCCTCATCCAAACATTTGAAAGTTCTTAAAATGAGGATGAAGTGTGTAGACATGGACAGCAGCACTCCATAACAAACAATAAAAGCTGTGAACAGGGTTACATTTTTTACTTGACAAAAGGAAGTAACTCAGTTGCCCAAATGAAAGCTGCCAGTGGCCCTCTCCCCTTCCCTCTCTGCGGTGTCCCTGTGGGCCTGCTGTGTGAGTGGGTGTTGGCAGTTGTAGGAGTGGAGACAGCTGCATGGGAGGTTTGGTCACCTGTTACTCATTATCCTCCTCTGCTATAAAAGTCCAGCTCAGAGCTCTACTTATTGCCAGATTGTAGACGTTGTTACTGAGTCAGTCTTGTTCCAGCTATCAGCACATTTTGTAACTCTCAGTTATTGCTGTGCTTATTTCTGTTTGCACTGCCTGCAGTTTGTCAGACCAGCCTCCTGCATACGGCTCTCTCCTGCTGCTCTTGAATACAGTTCTGGATACACTCATAGCAAAGCCTCAACCGGGTTCAGCTCAGCTGTCTGGTCCAACCTCTGACTGGATTCCCTGCTTCACTCTGCTCTGCTCCCTGGTCACAGCGTGGTCACTGGCCTCAGCCTGCTCTGCTCCAGCCCAAGTCTCCCTACGTTCTCCTGCCGGCCCGGGGGTGGGTGGGGTGGGGGGGAATGAAGTCTATCCCAGCTGCCTTAGGGTGAAGGCAGGGGACACCCTGGACAGGTCACCAGTCTATCACAGGGCTACACTTAGAGACAGACAACCAAGCACACTCACATTCACA